>NW_027471095.1:2500-5000 GCF_051020765.1 Lasioglossum baleicum
GTCGCTACGGGCCTGGCACCCTCTACGGGTAAATGGCCCCATTCAAGATGGACTTGGACGCGGTTCGACGTCTCGGGATAAATTGACCCTCCTGAACACTACATTTCCCAACGGCAGAACCGCGGGATTCAGTGCTGGGCTAATTCCTGTTCGCTCGCCGCTACTAAGGAAATCCTTGTTAGTTTCTTTTCCTCCGCTTAGTAATATGCTTAAATTCAGCGGGTAATCTCGCCTACTCTGAGGTCGTCGTACGTGATACAAAATTTTGTGTGTTTCGGCCGAAAGAGCGTAAAAGTAGTACTCGCGAAAACGTACAAAGCACAAAAAAAAAAGAAAAAAAAAGAAAACGAAACAACACTACACGACAGAAGAGAGAAAAAGGTAAACAAAAAACCGATATATGCCTTATGCGCCACACCAAAGTGTCAATATAATTCTTTCTTCATCTCTCGTCGATCGGAAACTCTCGCTAGACGATCTGGCCGGTTAACTTTAACGTCCGTCGAAAAGAACTTTCGGGGACTGGACGACCGACAGATCGCGCGGTTCCGCACGAATCGACAATGAAGAAAAGAAAAGACATGGGGCGACCGACATAAAGGTTTTCATCATTGGATATACCTTTTCTCTCTCCGCGGTGCTGTTCCGTGCGTGAACACACAAGTGTGTCTTTTGCGTCGTGTGACAATCAAGTTCGAAATAAGCCTCGCCAATAGAGGAGTATACATATTATTATAAAAAAAAAAATAATAATACATATAACCCGGTGGGATTTCTTTTTCTCTCTACTTCTTGTATAATTGAACCAAAAACCACGGGGGTACAGAAACGTTGCGCACGAAACGATTTATCATCGATCAAACACAAAACCAAATTAGAGACACGAGAGAAAGAGAGTAAGATCTCAAGACGCACATAGGCCGTCATCAATACGATTCAACGCGAACGTGGCGATGGAATGGCAATCGCACAGATTAGCGAGGACACGTCGACGACGGGGAATAATTCCGACCCGATCAAGTACGACGTGCTCCATCCCGCACATTGCTGCGCTTTGCTCCGCTGTCCATCGATCATCAAAGCGTTCGCGATAGAACGAGAGATCTCTTTCGTCTCTTCCCTCGAAGACTCGAAAAGGAATGTGTGTTTGTCGAAATCGCCGGCAACGACGACCCTCCGCCGTATGGCAATTATAACGTAGAGTTAAGAAACTCATCCACGCACAGGCATATTCTCTCCCTGGGGCTTAACATTGCCACACCACACACACTCTGTGTGCCACACAGTATTCTTTCTTTCTTTTATAATTTGTGTGTCCATCTCTGTAGTCTCGCGAGACTCTTGTAAATATACCTCTTTCGTATATACGCATCATTTCAGGCGACGTCGGGAGCGCGTTAAATGTTCATGAGTGGAAACGCTTCTTTCCGCAAGGCGAATCGTTTCGCAGAGAAGGTGAGAGATTTGGAGATCCTCGTCGAAGCGGTGCCTTACGGGCGGTCGTATTTTCAATACGACTCACGACACCGTAAAAACACTCACGCAAGTCCGAACGTAAGAAATACCAATCCCTACTTCGCCTCTCGTGGAAACTAGATATATATATATATTTGTATGTGTTTATAAGACGCAATGCAAAAATTGGCAATTTTCACAGAACCGCGACAAACGCCGACGAAACGCCCATCATTCGCTCGTACGTAGCATCTTTGCAACCCGACTCCGAAACGCTCTTTGGCGCCCTCCAAAAATATATTTGGAGAGGTAAGCGACGGCGGGGACTTACAAGAGCAACGCAAGCAGTTTATGGTTACGTAAACGACCCTCAGCCAGGCGTGGTCCAGGAATTGTATCCGTGGACCGCAATGTGCGTTCGAAATGTCGATGTTCATGTGTCCTGCAGTTCACACGTTGACGCGCAATTAGCTGCGTTCTTCATCGACCCACGAGCCAAGTGATCCACCGTTCAGGGTAATCGTATATATTTTTGATTTACAAATCAATATATGTATATGTCTCTTGTTCTGCGGTTCGTAAGAACGCATTGTACCTGAACGCTCCAACCAGCGCGCGAAGGAGATTCGTTCAGGCGTCGTTTTAAGGACGACACTATCGTCGTCCGTGGAAACGGAAAAAAAAAACCGTCAGATACGCAACACGTATCCGACGGCCGGGCGAACAGTACATTGAAAAACCGTTAACGTGGAAAACGCGGAGATGAATATATATTCTCTGAAAACGACGGGGATCGTAAGACAACCCGATACTGGATCCAGAGATGTAATAATATTCCTCTCCTCTTCACTTCCATTTCATTTGGAATGATGTGAGAACGGAGGACTTCACAGCCGGCTCTGGCAGCGGTCATTCGTCCCAAGCTCTCGCGATGCGCACTATTGGGCCACACGCACGGAGTAGGGTGTCAGACTCACGACTGCTTTAAAAGCGAGCTTCACGAGCCGGTCCACTTCCCGTATAAAACACATTTCCATAAAATGTT
>NW_027471095.1:10000-15000 GCF_051020765.1 Lasioglossum baleicum
ACTATCTCGGCACTTTGAACATTTTTCAAGTCCAACCGCCAAGAGTAAACTTATCTTTCTATCGTATCTAGACCATTATAAATATTAGATCATTGTATAATAAAGCATTCTAACAATAAATATCAAGTATCAAAGCTCTAGGATGAATATTTATCGAATAAACTCAGAATAATGTTCCGGGCGCATTGCGTGCAACTCCGACCGAAGCGAAATTTTTCCAAGTCCAACCGCCAAGAGTAAACTTTTTTCCTAGCGTTCCCAGACCATTATAAATATTAGATCATTGTATAATAACGCATTCTAACAATAAATATCAAGTATCAAAGCTTTAGGATGAATATTTATCGAATAAACTCAGAATAATGTTCCGGGCGCATTGCGAGCAACTCCGACCGAGCGAAATTTTTCTAAGTCCAACCGCCAAGAGTAAACTTTTTTTCTAGCGTTCCCAGACCATTATAAATATTAGATCATTGTATAATAACGCATTCTAACAATAAATATCAAGTATCAAAGCTTTAGGATGAATATTTATCGAATAAACTCAGAATAATGTTCCGGGCGCATTGCGAGCAACTCCGACCGAGCGAAATTTTTCTAAGTCCAACCGCCAAGAGTAAACTTTTTTCCTAGCGTTCCCAGACCATTATAAATATTAGATCATTGTATAATAACGCATTCTAACAATAAATATCAAGTATCAAAGCTTTAGGATGAATATTTATCGAATAAACTCAGAATAATGTTCCGGGCGCATTGCGAGCAACTCCGACCGAGCGAAATTTTTCTAAGTCCAACCGCCAAGAGTAAACTTTTTTCCTAGCGTTCCCAGACCATTATAAATATTAGATCATTGTATAACAACGCATTCTAACAATAAATATCAAGTATCAAAGCTCTAGGATGAATATTTATCGAATAAACTCAGAATAATGTTCCGGGCGCATTGCGAGCAACTCCGACCGAGCGAAATTTTTCTAAGTCCAACCGCCAAGAGTAAACTTTTTTCCTAGCGTTCCCAGACCATTATAAATATTAGATCATTGTATAATAACGCATTCTAACAATAAATATCAAGTATCAAAGCTTTAGGATGAATATTTATCGAATAAACTCAGAATAATGTTCTGGGCGCATTGCGAGCAACTCCGACCGAGCGAAATTTTTCTAAGTCCAACCGCCAAGAGTAAACTTTTTTCCTAGCGTTCCCAGACCATTATAAATATTAGATCATTGTATAATAACGCATTCTAACAATAAATATCAAGTGTCAAAGCTTTAGGATGAATATTCATCGAATAAACTCAGAATAATGTTCCGGGCGCATTGCGAGCAACTCCGACCGAGCGAAATTTTTCTAAGTCCAACCGCCAAGAGTAAACTTTTTTCCTAGCGTTCCCAGACCATTATAAATATTAGATCATTGTATAACAACGCATTCTAACAATAAATATCAAGTATCAAAGCTCTAGGATGAATATTTATCGAATAAACTCAGAATAATGTTCCGGGCGCATTGCGAGCAACTCCGACCGAGCGAAATTTTTCTAAGTCCAACCGCCAAGAGTAAACTTTTTTCCTAGCGTTCCCGGACCATTATAAATATTAGATCATTGTATAACAACGCATTCTAACAATAAATATCAAGTATCAAAGCTCTAGGATGAATATTTATCGAATAAACTCAGAATAATGTTCCGGGCGCATTGCGAGCAACTCCGACCGAGCGAAATTTTTCTAAGTCCAACCGCCAAGAGTAAACTTTTTTCCTAGCGTTCCCAGACCATTATAAATATTAGATCATTGTATAATAACGCATTCTAACAATAAATATCAAGTATCAAAGCTTTAGGATGAATATTTATCGAATAAACTCAGAATAATGTTCCGGGCGCATTGCGAGCAACTCCGACCGAGCGAAATTTTTCTAAGTCCAACCGCCAAGAGTAAACTTTTTTCCTAGCGTTCCCAGACCATTATAAATATTAGATCATTGTATAATAACGCATTCTAACAATAAATATCAAGTATCAAAGCTCTAGGATGAATATTTATCGAATAAACTCAGAATAATGTTCCGGGCGCATTGCGAGCAACTCCGACCGAGCGAAATTTTTCTAAGTCCAACCGCCAAGAGTAAACTTTTCTCCCCGAGCTCCCGCACGACTTTAATCGTTATATCCACGCACGATACCGCTTGTCATCAATATTTCTCGAGTTTCAAAGCTCTCGGACGCGTATTGCTCCAGTTTTTGTGAAATATTGCTCCGACCGCCAAGAGTAAACTTATCTTTCCGGCTTACTCGGACAATTATAAATATTAGATCATCGTGTGGTAAAGCATTTCGAAGACAAATATCAAGTATGAAAGCGCTCGGATGAGTATTTATCGAATAAACTGAGAATAATGTTCGGAGCGCATCGCTTGCTCGGCCGCTCGAACGAATCGTTCGCGCGCCGAGGCGGGTCGGATCGCCGTGCGAAGGAGCTCGAGCGAAATTTTTCTAAGTCCAACCGCCAAGAGTAAACTTTTCTCCCCGAGCTCCCGCACGACTTTAATCGTTATATCCACGCACGATACCGCTTGTCATCAATGTTATTCGAGTTTCAAAGCTCTCGGACGCGTATTGCTCCAGTTTTTGTGAAATATTGCTCCGACCGCCAAGAGTAAACTTATCTTTCCGGCTTACTCGGACAATTATAAATATTAGATCATCGTGTGGTAAAGCATTTCGAAGACAAATATCAAGTATGAAAGCGCTCGGATGAGTATTTATCGAATAAACTGAGAATAATGTTCGGAGCGCATCGCTTGCTCGGCCGCTCGAACGAATCGTTCGCGCGCCGAGGCGGGTCGGATCGCCGTGCGAAGGAGCTCGAGCGAAATTTTTCTAAGTCCAACCGCCAAGAGTAAACTTTTCTCCCCGAGCTCCCGCACGACTTTAATCGTTATATCCACGCACGATACCGCTTGTCATCAATGTTTCTCGAGTTTCAAAGCTCTCGGACGCGTATTGCTCCAGTTTTTGTGAAATATTGCTCCGACCGCCAAGAGTAAACTTATCTTTCCGGCTTACTCGGACAATTATAAATATTAGATCATCGTGTGGTAAAGCATTTCGAAGACAAATATCAAGTATGAAAGCGCTCGGATGAGTATTTATCGAATAAACTGAGAATAATGTTCGGAGCGCATCGCTTGCTCGGCCGCTCGAACGAATCGTTCGCGCGCCGAGGCGGGTCGGATCGCCGTGCGAAGGAGCTCGAGCGAAATTTTTCTAAGTCCAACCGCCAAGAGTAAACTTTTCTCCCCGAGCTCCCGCACGACTTTAATCGTTATATCCACGCACGATACCGCTTGTCATCAATGTTATTCGAGTTTCAAAGCTCTCGGACGCGTATTGCTCCAGTTTTTGTGAAATATTGCTCCGACCGCCAAGAGTAAACTTATCTTTCCGGCTTACTCGGACAATTATAAATATTAGATCATCGTGTGGTAAAGCATTTCGAAGACAAATATCAAGTATGAAAGCGCTCGGATGAGTATTTATCGAATAAACTGAGAATAATGTTCGGAGCGCATCGCTTGCTCGGCCGCTCGAACGAATCGTTCGCGCGCCGAGGCGGGTCGGATCGCCGTGCGAAGGAGCTCGAGCGAAATTTTTCTAAGTCCAACCGCCAAGAGTAAACTTTTCTCCCCGAGCTCCCGCACGACTTTAATCGTTATATCCACGCACGATACCGCTTGTCATCAATGTTTCTCGAGTTTCAAAGCTCTCGGACGCGTATTGCTCCAGTTTTTGTGAAATATTGCTCCGACCGCCAAGAGTAAACTTATCTTTCCGGCTTACTCGGACAATTATAAATATTAGATCATCGTGTGGTAAAGCATTTGGAAGACAAATATCAAGTATGAAAGCGCTCGGATGAGTATTTATCGAATAAACTGAGAATAATGTTCGGAGCGCATCGCTTGCTCGGCCGCTCGAACGATTCGTTCGCGCGCCGAGGCGCGTCGTATCGCCGTGCGAAGGAGCTCGAGCGAAATTTTTCTAAGTCCAACCGCCAAGAGTAAACTTTTCTCCCCGAGATCTCGCACGAGTTTAATCGTTATATCCACGCACGATACCGCTTGTCATCAATATTTCTCGAGTTTCAATGCTCTCGGACGCGTATTGCTCCAGTTTTTGTGAAATATTGCTCCGACCGCCAAGAGTAAACTTATCTTTCCGGCTTACTCGGACAATTATAAATATTAGATCATCGTGTGGTAAAGCATTTCGAAGACAAATATCAAGTATGAAAGCGCTCGGATGAGTATTTATCGAATAAACTGAGAATAATGTTCGGAGCGCATCGCTTGCTCGGCCGCTCGAACGAATCGTTCGCGCGCCGAGGCGCGTCGTATCGCCGTGCGAAGGAGCTCGAGCGAAATTTTTCTAAGTCCAACCGCCAAGAGTAAACTTTTCTCCCCGAGCTCCCGCACGACTTTAATCGTTATATCCACGCACGATACCGCTTGTCATCAATATTTCTCGAGTTTCAAAGCTCTCGGACGCGTATTGCTCCAGTTTTTGTGAAATATTGCTCCGACCGCCAAGAGTAAACTTATCTTTCCGGCTTACTCGGACAATTATAAATATTAGATCATCGTGTGGTAAAGCATTTCGAAGACAAATATCAAGTATGAAAGCGCTCGGATGAGTATTTATCGAATAAACTGAGAATAATGTTCGGAGCGCATCGCTTGCTCGGCCGCTCGAACGAATCGTTCGCGCGCCGAGGCGGGTCGGATCGCCGTGCGAAGGAGCTCGAGCGAAATTTTTCTAAGTCCAACCGCCAAGAGTAAACTTTTCTCCCCGAGCTCCCGCACGACTTTAATCGTTATATCCACGCACGATACCGCTTGTCATCAATGTTATTCGAGTTTCAAAGCTCTCGGACGCGTATTGCTCCAGTTTTTGTGAAATATTGCTCCGACCGCCAAGAGTAAACTTATC
>NW_027471095.1:20000-25000 GCF_051020765.1 Lasioglossum baleicum
TGCTCTTCGCGTTCCAAACCCTATCTCCCTGCTAGAGGTTTCCAGGGAACTCGAACGCTTATACAGAAAAGAAAACTCTCCCCGGATCTCCCGACGGCGTCTCCAGGTCATTTTGGGTTACCCCGACGAACACTCTTACGAGGGCCCGATTGGTAAGCGGTTCCGCTGCCGGGTTCCGGAATAGAAACCGGATTCCCTTTCGCCCGATGGGTGTGTGTTTTTGTTTATCATTAAATGATATTTTGCTCTCTCTTAGGACACCTCATCTACATAGGATTTCTCTTAGGGCTTAGGATCGACTGACTCGTGTGCAACGGCTGTTCACACGAAACCCTTCTCCACGTCAGTCCTCCAGGGCCTCGCTGGAGTATTTGCTACTACCACCAAGATCTGCACCGACGGCGGCTCCAGGCAGGCTCACGCCCAGACCCTTCTGCGCACACCGCCGCGACCCTCCTACTCGTCAGAGCTTCATGGAAGACGCGCCTTTAAAAAAAGCTAACGTCAACCTCACTTGCCGCTGACGGCGGAGTATAGGCGCGACGCTTCAGCGCCATCCATTTTCAGGGCTAGTTGCTTCGGCAGGTGAGTTGTTACACACTCCTTAGCGGATTCCGACTTCCATGGCCACCGTCCTGCTGTCTTAAGCAACCAACGCCTTTCATGGTATCCCATAAGCGTCGACTTAGGCGCCTTAACTCTGCGTTTGGTTCATCCCACAGCGCCAGTTCTGCTTACCAAAATTGGCCCACTTGGCACTCTGATCCAATATAATCTCGTGGCTTCATTGATCCAAGCAAGCCAGAGATCTCACCCATTTAAAGTTTGAGAATAGGTTGAGGTCGTTTCGGCCCCAAGGCCTCTAATCATTCGCTTTACCAGATGAGACTCGCACACGTTCATCAAAAGAGAACGAGCGAGTGCCAGCTATCCTGAGGGAAACTTCGGAGGGAACCAGCTACTAGATGGTTCGATTAGTCTTTCGCCCCTATACCCAGTTCCGACGATCGATTTGCACGTCAGAATCGCTACGGACCTCCATCAGGGTTTCCCCTGACTTCGTCCTGACCAGGCATAGTTCACCATCTTTCGGGTCCCAACGTGTACGCTCTGGGTGCGCCTCTTCTCGCAATGAGAACGAGACGCCCCGGGAGTGCGAGGCCGCATCGTGACGCGGCCCATCCTCCCTTGATCGACGCTAAGGTACGATCTTCACTTTCATTGCGCCTTTAGGTTTACATGTCCCAATGACTCGCGCACATGTTAGACTCCTTGGTCCGTGTTTCAAGACGGGTCCTGAGAGTACCCAAAGCAGTAGCGTCGCTGACCGGTAATTCAAAGCTTGGCCAGTCCGAGGACACCGCCTGCTAACAGCTGGTTAGGCCCGGAGCCGGCGCTAGGTCCGTACCATCCGGGTGACAAACTAACCGAGCTTGCGGCGGGCCTGACGCACACACATTCGAAAATGGATTGGTTGCGGCCCGATACCGTCAGAGTACCGTCACGCAGCCGGCCAGGCGATCGAGCGTCTGCCGTGTGCGCACGAAGGCGACACGACAGGCAACAACTCGAGCCGTAGACCGACACGCAACGGGTCGCGACGTTCTACTAAGGGAGAAGTGCACGACTACGCGACCGGAACATTTGCCGAAGATGGTGTACCCTCGCACTGGAACCACCGAAGTGGCCCATTACGGGCTATCTGCGCACCAACGGAAGCCAGCCTCGTCGACGATGAATCTCCCCATTCGATCTTTTGGGTTTCTCAGGTTTACCCCTGAACGGTTTCACGTACTCTTGAACTCTCTCTTCAAAGTTCTTTTCAACTTTCCCTCACGGTACTTGTTCGCTATCGGTCTCGTGGTCATATTTAGCCTTAGATGGAGTTTACCACCCACTTAGGGCTGCACTCTCAAGCAACCCGACTCTAAGGAGAGGTCCTCCCGAAACGCGTACCAGTCGCTACGGGCCTGGCACCCTCTACGGGTAAATGGCCCCATTCAAGATGGACTTGGACGCGGTTCGACGTCTCGGGATAAATTGACCCTCCTGAACACTACATTTCCCAACGGCAGAACCGCGGGATTCAGTGCTGGGCTAATTCCTGTTCGCTCGCCGCTACTAAGGAAATCCTTGTTAGTTTCTTTTCCTCCGCTTAGTAATATGCTTAAATTCAGCGGGTAATCTCGCCTACTCTGAGGTCGTCGTACGTGATACAAAATTTTGTGTGTTTCGGCCGAAAGAGCGTAAAAGTAGTACTCGCGAAAACGTACAAAGCACAAAAAAAAAAGAAAAAAAAAGAAAACGAAACAACACTACACGACAGAAGAGAGAAAAAGGTAAACAAAAAACCGATATATGCCTTATGCGCCACACCAAAGTGTCAATATAATTCTTTCTTCATCTCTCGTCGATCGGAAACTCTCGCTAGACGATCTGGCCGGTTAACTTTAACGTCCGTCGAAAAGAACTTTCGGGGACTGGACGACCGACAGATCGCGCGGTTCCGCACGAATCGACAATGAAGAAAAGAAAAGACATGGGGCGACCGACATAAAGGTTTTCATCATTGGATATACCTTTTCTCTCTCCGCGGTGCTGTTCCGTGCGTGAACACACAAGTGTGTCTTTTGCGTCGTGTGACAATCAAGTTCGAAATAAGCCTCGCCAATAGAGGAGTATACATATTATTATAAAAAAAAAAATAATAATACATATAACCCGGTGGGATTTCTTTTTCTCTCTACTTCTTGTATAATTGAACCAAAAACCACGGGGGTACAGAAACGTTGCGCACGAAACGATTTATCATCGATCAAACACAAAACCAAATTAGAGACACGAGAGAAAGAGAGTAAGATCTCAAGACGCACATAGGCCGTCATCAATACGATTCAACGCGAACGTGGCGATGGAATGGCAATCGCACAGATTAGCGAGGACACGTCGACGACGGGGAATAATTCCGACCCGATCAAGTACGACGTGCTCCATCCCGCACATTGCTGCGCTTTGCTCCGCTGTCCATCGATCATCAAAGCGTTCGCGATAGAACGAGAGATCTCTTTCGTCTCTTCCCTCGAAGACTCGAAAAGGAATGTGTGTTTGTCGAAATCGCCGGCAACGACGACCCTCCGCCGTATGGCAATTATAACGTAGAGTTAAGAAACTCATCCACGCACAGGCATATTCTCTCCCTGGGGCTTAACATTGCCACACCACACACACTCTGTGTGCCACACAGTATTCTTTCTTTCTTTTATAATTTGTGTGTCCATCTCTGTAGTCTCGCGAGACTCTTGTAAATATACCTCTTTCGTATATACGCATCATTTCAGGCGACGTCGGGAGCGCGTTAAATGTTCATGAGTGGAAACGCTTCTTTCCGCAAGGCGAATCGTTTCGCAGAGAAGGTGAGAGATTTGGAGATCCTCGTCGAAGCGGTGCCTTACGGGCGGTCGTATTTTCAATACGACTCACGACACCGTAAAAACACTCACGCAAGTCCGAACGTAAGAAATACCAATCCCTACTTCGCCTCTCGTGGAAACTAGATATATATATATATTTGTATGTGTTTATAAGACGCAATGCAAAAATTGGCAATTTTCACAGAACCGCGACAAACGCCGACGAAACGCCCATCATTCGCTCGTACGTAGCATCTTTGCAACCCGACTCCGAAACGCTCTTTGGCGCCCTCCAAAAATATATTTGGAGAGGTAAGCGACGGCGGGGACTTACAAGAGCAACGCAAGCAGTTTATGGTTACGTAAACGACCCTCAGCCAGGCGTGGTCCAGGAATTGTATCCGTGGACCGCAATGTGCGTTCGAAATGTCGATGTTCATGTGTCCTGCAGTTCACACGTTGACGCGCAATTAGCTGCGTTCTTCATCGACCCACGAGCCAAGTGATCCACCGTTCAGGGTAATCGTATATATTTTTGATTTACAAATCAATATATGTATATGTCTCTTGTTCTGCGGTTCGTAAGAACGCATTGTACCTGAACGCTCCAACCAGCGCGCGAAGGAGATTCGTTCAGGCGTCGTTTTAAGGACGACACTATCGTCGTCCGTGGAAACGGAAAAAAAAAACCGTCAGATACGCAACACGTATCCGACGGCCGGGCGAACAGTACATTGAAAAACCGTTAACGTGGAAAACGCGGAGATGAATATATATTCTCTGAAAACGACGGGGATCGTAAGACAACCCGATACTGGATCCAGAGATGTAATAATATTCCTCTCCTCTTCACTTCCATTTCATTTGGAATGATGTGAGAACGGAGGACTTCACAGCCGGCTCTGGCAGCGGTCATTCGTCCCAAGCTCTCGCGATGCGCACTATTGGGCCACACGCACGGAGTAGGGTGTCAGACTCACGACTGCTTTAAAAGCGAGCTTCACGAGCCGGTCCACTTCCCGTATAAAACACATTTCCATAAAATGTTGTGTGTGCTCGAGGCAACGATAAATTCCGATACAAGCGGACTCGCGAGCCGGCTCTGGCCGTAGGCGCGATCCCCGTTCTCGTCCCAAACTCGTCTGCGCGCACTATTGGGCCACACAGAGAGTAGGGTGTCGTCGGGAATAATCGCGCCATAGGCTTTATAGCGAGCGTCACGGCCGGTCCTCTCGGAACACCGTTTTTCGTCGGAACGATATTACCATATTTTTATTTTATTCGACAGATTAGCGGACTCACAGCCGGCTCTGGCAGCGGTCATTCGTCCCAAGCTCTCGCGATGCGCACTATTGGGCCACACGCACGGAGTAGGGTGTCAGACTCACGACTGCTTTACAAAAGCGAGCATCACGAGCCGGTCCGCTCTGGCGAATGTATAATATTATAATAAATATACGTTCCGTCGTCAACGAACACCGCGTGCGGCGCAGCAACGTTTCGTGCTCTTGGTTATACGCGAACCCGATACAAATAGAGAGCGGGACTCACAGTCGGCTCTGGCAGCGGTCATTCGTCCCACGCTCTCGC
>NW_027471096.1:0-29221 GCF_051020765.1 Lasioglossum baleicum
TTGTTTTCCGAGATGCTAACCCGCAGACTAGTGTGTCATGTTTAATGTTCACGGTAACAAATTAGTGGACATTTTCGAAGACGGACACCTCATTTTTATGTATGAATGGCAAAATCGAGAGTCAAACTGTTCACGAACGGTAGCTCCGTTCTTGGGAGTCGTACTGCTAAGTCAATAGCATCAGCTACTCTGTAATTCCGTGAGTCGAACCTGCTATCCCGGGAGTCCATCCGCTGTACCCTATTGGCAATAGACAAGTTTATTCACGGTTTGAATATTTATGTAGTGCTTCAAACCGGTTGAGAAAGTTTCCAGTTTTTATAAAGTCAACCTCTTTACCGAAAACCTTACCCTCAGAGGACCAACTCCGCTGTATCGAGAGTATAACTTCGTGATCAGAGATACGATTTAGTATACATTTTAGTGACCCGCCTCTTCAGTTCATGTATGTATTTGTAGATCGTGTGGTAAACCGATCGAGATCGACACCACCTTCTTTGTGATTCGAACAGCTATGTAATTAGTTTCACATATCCAGTGATTCCGAGGGTCAAACCAGGTTCTTCGGGACTAAATCCGCTATAGAGTCTTGGCAGTAGAAACCTTAATTCACGGTACGAATATTAGAGCAACGCGTCTATCCATTTGAGGATGCTACCAAATTGCATAAAGTTATACTGAAAGTTTTACTCAACAGCTGTGCAACACGGTGTGCCTTGAATATAACATGGTGTTCAGAGGTACGAACTAGTATAAATTACAGTGACGAGCACCTTAATTTTTTGCATGAATTAATAGATCGATGGTCAAACCGTTCCAGATCGTTATCACCGTCTGTGAGAGACTAACGGCTATGTCAGTAGCTTCACCTATAGTTGTGATTCCGAGGGTTAAGCCCTGTATTCCAGAAATAAATCCGCTGGACAGTATTTGCAATAGACACCTTGTTTCCCGGTTTGAATATTAGAGTGGAGAGTCAATACGATGGTGAACAAAATCAACTTGTATAAAGTTATGCTTCTTACCGGATACCTTACTGTCCTAGAACCTAACACGCAGTATCGAGTATCATGCTTAGTGCTCACGGAAACAAATTGGTAGGCATTTAAGGCGACGATCTGCTTTTCTCATGTATAATTAGCAAAATCGAGAGACAGACCGATGGAGAGCCATCGCACCTTCTTTGAATGACGCACATCTAAGTCAACAGCATATCCTATCCTGTGATTGCGTGAGTCAAACAACGTATTCTCGGAGTAAGTACGCTCAACAATATTGGCAATGGACAGCTCAATTGGCGGAATGAATATTAAGGTTGAGGGTCAAAACTTCGGAAAAGGATTCCAATTGTTATAGTGTCATACATTTTAACCTATATATTACATTCCGAGAACTCAAGCCGCCGCAGCGATTGTCATGCTTAGTGCCCACGGAAACAAATTAGCAGACATTATAGGAGAAGCACAGCTTATTTTTATGTATGAATGTGAAGCTCGAGAGGCAAACCGATTCAGAACGTTACCAGCTTCTTCGACAATCGCACATATAGGGAAACAGCTGCACCTATCCTGTGATTCCGAGAGTCACACCAGGTACATCAGGAGTAAATCCGCTGTACAGTATTGGCATTGAACATCTTACTTCATGGTATAAATATAAAACTCCGGAGTCCAACCATTGTAGAAGGATACGTAATGATATAAAGTCAAACCGTGTTGCGACGGCCATACCTTCCGTGAAGCTAACCTGATGTATCGAGATTGTATTTTCGTGTTCAGAGAAGCATGTTAGTATACATTTCAGTGACGGGGACCTTAATTTCATATATGAATTAGAAGATCGAGTGTCAAACATTTCGAGACCTTTGCCTCCTTGATTGAGAGTAGAACGGCGAAGACAATAACTTCATCTATCATCCGATTCCCAGAGTCGAACCAGGTATAACGGGAGTGAATGCGCTGTGTCGTGACGGAAAAGGGTACCTTAATTCACGGTATGAATATTAAAGTACAGTCTCAAGCCGTTGTAGAGGGATACCTATTGCTATAGAGTAAAACTTTATACCGAATACCGCATAATTGGATAACTTAACCAGCCGTATCGAGAGTATAACATCGTGGACAGAGAAGCAAAATGGTATAAATTTTAGTGACAGGCACCGTATCTTCATCTATGAATCAGAAGATCGAGGGTCAAACAGTTCGAGAACGATACCACCTTTTCTAAGAGCCCGCAGCTCGGTCACTAGCTTTACCTGACCTGTTCTTACGAGAGACATGCCGGGTGTTCCAGGAGTAAATCCGCTGTACAGTATTTGCTATATTCACACTTGTTTACGGTTTCAATGATAAAGTAGAGCGTCAGACGGTTACAGAACGTAACTAATTGGTATAGAATTAAACGTTTCACCGAAGAGCTCACGAGGAGCCTAACCCACTTTACCGAGACTATAACACGGTGTTCAGGAGAACGAATTAATATACGTTTTAGTGATCGACACCTTAATTTCATCCAAGAATTAGAAGATCGGCGGCCAAACTGTTCGAGAGCGTTGAAAAGCTTCCTTGAGCGGCGAACGGCTAAGTCTCCAACTTCACCTATCTGTTGATTCCGAGAGTCAAACCAGATTTCCAGGAGTAAACCCGCTGAACAGTATAAGCAATAGTCGCCTTATTTCACGATATACATATTACTGTAGAGATCCATGCCGTTGGCGGACGTTTCAGCCTCGAATATAGTCATACTTTATTACGAATACCTTGTCCTCCGAGAACGTATTCCGCTGTAGCGATATATTAACATAATATTCCCCTCAACAGATATGTGGACATTGTAACATATGGAACACCTTACTTTCATGTATAAATTAGAATATCGAGGGTCAAACAGTTCCGGAACGATACAACCTTCCTTGAAAGACGCACAAATAAGTCAATAGTTTCACATAATATGTCATTCCGAGAGTCAATCCTGGTAATCCGGAAGTAAATCTACTGATCAGTTCTGGCACTCGATACATTACTTCACGGTTTGAATATTAAAGTAGAGAGCCAAGGCGTCGGAGACCATTACCGATTGGTATAAAGTCATTCTGCATACCGAATGAATTCGTGTTCATAGGAGCAACTTGGTATGCGTTTTAGTGACGGACAGGTTATTTTCATGTATGAATTAGAAGATCGATCATCAAACCGCTCGAGAGCTTTCCCACCCTCATTGAGAGTTGAACAGATGAGTTATTAGCTCCACCCAACCTGTGATTCCGAGAGTCAAAGCAGGTAATCCGAGAGTAAATCCACTAAAGAGTATTGGCAATTGACACATTAATTCACGGTTTGAATTTAAAGCAAAGCGTCAAGCCGTATGATTGCGTTGCCAATTGGTGTTGAATCAAACGATTTTCCGAGGCCGCAACGTTCCGCGAATACCACCAGCATCAGCGAGAATATAACTTCATGTTCAGAGAATGTACTTGGTATTCATTTCAGTGACGAGTACTTTTACTTCATGTATGAATTAGGAGCTCGATCGTCAAACCGCTCGATAACGTTGCCACCTTCTGTGAGAGACGAACGGCTAAGTGAATAGCTTCACCTATACTGTAATTCGAAGAGGCAAACCAGGTATATCAGGAGTAAATCCGCTATGCAGTAATGGCAATGTCCAACTTAATTCGCAGCTTGTATATTAAAGTAGAGCGTCAAACCATTTGATAACGTTACCAATTGGTATAAAGTCATACTCCTTACCGGATACCTTACCTTCCGAGAACATAACCCGCTGTATCGTGGCTATAACTTCGTGCTCAAAGAATCAAATTAGGAGACATTTTAGGTGACTCACACTTTAATTTCATGTATCAATATTAAGGTCAATGGTCAAACCGTCCGAGATCGTAACCACCTTCTTTTTGGGTCCAACTGCTAAGTGATTAGCTTCACATATCATGTGCTTCCGCGATCAAATAAAGTAGTCCGGAAGAAAATCCGCTGAACAGAATTCCCAATAGGAACCTTAATTCACGGTATGGATGTTAAAGTGGAGAGTCCAATCGTTTGAGAACGATATCATTTGATATAACATCATACACTTTATGGTATACCTTACCTTCCGAGAACATAAGCCGCAGAATCGGGGGTATAACTTCGTGTTCAGAAAAACAAATTAATATACATCATAGTGTCGTGCACCTTAACACTATTCTTACCGACACTTCACGTATACCTATTCCTACAGCGGCCAGTCAAATGACCGGTCTTTCACACCTTACATTTTTCAATATTGAATGCAGACCAATAGCCAGTTTACCAGTCTAATAATACATTTTCTTTTATTCAAGAGTACGTAATCTACATTTTATTCTTTTTCGTCGCATTTTTACAAATGGGCATCTCAACCGTACATTTTCCGCATACGTACTATTTACATTTTAGACAGATTTTGTTCGTCGTATTATCATTGCAATACCTTATCTGAAATACTTACCGTCCACGGGAACCTGTATTTGTACTTGCGATGGGTATTGGTTCATTTTCCTTGCCGATCTCTCGATGGTATTCGATGGCAAGTTCTTCTGCCAGTTGGAACAGAAATTCCAGTCTTGTAATTTCTCCTGTTGTAGTTCCTTTATATAACACCATGCATTTATCCGGGCTAAATCCAAGATATTGGAAAACACTTGCAAAGGCCATATCCGAGATTTAGATTTTACCGAATAATTTCTGGCCATTTGATCGGTCACATCTACGCCAAACTTGGTGCTATTATAGAATTGAATTATCTCCGGTTTTCGGATGTCATTTTCTTCAATTTGTACTTGCGGGATTTGTGCATTGAACTGAGAATTAGAACTTTCTTTCTTGGTTTGGCTTTGTAAATTGTCAACATACAAGTATTTGAGCGATATAGTTTGGTTGAGAAAAGTGCCATGTCGTCATTTTTCAGCTTTACCAGTCTTGTTACCTCTATTCTATTTGCTCTAACTGTCCCAAAAATCGTAGTTTTTTTTGCCAAACGTTTCGTGCTAAAGGTAGACACGTAAACGAGTTGACTGTGGTTATATTTCTTCCACATCCTACATACGGTTCTGCTAATTTCGTAGTGACAAAATCGCAAAGAGGAACTGAGGGGTTCTCTACTTTCATCTTTTCCCAAATATGGAAAGCCGTTTATTATATATTTGCTACGTATATCGGATGCAAACCAAAATTTTATACCAAATTTGTCCGGTTTATTGGGCATGTATTGAGTGAATCTACACCTTGTTTTCGTTGGAAACAATTGTTCGTCAATTGTAATAGTATACCTGGTTTATAACAATTTTGACTGTTGCCTATAAACTTGTACCAACTTCGGAAATCATATCGAATTTATCGGTTTGTAATAGTTGGCTTCGTTGATTTTTGTCGTCAAATCGAATAAATCTCATAATTTCCGTAAAGTCATGTCTACTCATAGTATTTGAGAAAAAAGGCAGGCCCCACTTTCTATTTCGTAGATGTGCTATATCTACATTCTTAGCCTCATATGCGCCGCATGCATACATAATTGCAAAAAATGCATATGACTTTGCTGTAGACAGTTCCCATTTATATCCCTACACTCTAAATGCCTCTGCCTCTGAGCACTTTCTTATAAGTTCGATTATATTTTTATCAATTGTCAATGAAAATGCCGTCCTATCTTCGCCTTTCATAATATTACGTTTACTGTACCCAGTCGGGCCTGATGTTTCCCTAGAAATATTATGACCAGGTGCTCTTCCAGGATTAGACCTTATTTTTACTTCCTGCCAAACAGTTCCGGCCATCGTAATTTCACTTGCCTTTTACTCATTCTCAGTATCTGAATACCTCCTTCTCTTTCGTCGTCTAAATACGTTCGAAATATTCTCCTCGTTCTCATCGGTGTTCGAGTCGGTTTCAAATGGATCATAATTTTCCGTATTGTCATTTTCCATATCCAGAATTCCCTGATCATCTTCAGAACATTCTGCATCGATATCAATTATTCTCGCTAATAATACATTCGCACTTCTCAATCGTCTTGACATTTTGGGGTAAATATTCAACGGAGAAAATGAAAACTAGAATACGAAAATGTAAATCAAAATAGATAAAAAAATGAATAAAATATAAAATGTGAAACTTACTGCGACGTATTATTAGTCTAGTCCACTATTTTGAAAATTGCACTTATAACACGTTATACGATATAAAATATTACGAAATAACAATAAAAGACTGCCAAGTATGCTTTTTGTGGCTTCACGTTTCGATGCACTCGGCTCCTGTCGCAAGACTATACTGAGTTGAATTCGTGAGGAAACGTCTATACATTTCCTTGGGTTATAAGTTTATTTATTTTATGTCATAGTAGATAAGATGGCGTAAGAATATTCGAGGGTCTGGACCATATCAGGTATCAATCAAGCAAATACACAACGCTAACCCGATTGTCGAGCGAGAACTGTAATCACTCGGAAGTGCCGTAGACCATTTTCTGGAAGGCATTTGTCTGATGAAATCGTGCCACAACTACATTACCTTTCGTTTGTAACGACTCTATAGTTTTGGTATGGAGTCTTAGAGAGAAACTATTACAAAAATGAATAAATCGTACTATCGGTCGAATGACCGGTCGTGGTAGGTAAGACAGATTACAAATATTTCTCAGAAAATAAACAATAAAAAAAGAAGTGAATATTGAAAAATGAATCATACATATCTATGAGGAAAAGTCGTAAAATTTAATAACGATACACTTACGATGAATGTACGAAATTCCAATTGAAAATTTAAAAACAGTCATTTGACCTGTCCTGGTAGGAATAGTGTTAATTTCATGTATGTATTAGAAGGTCGAGGTTACCATCTTTCTAGAGAGTCGCACAGGGAAGTCAATAGCATCTCCGATCTTTCGATACTGAGAGTCACACCAGGAAAATCCGGGAGTAAATCTGCTGAACAGTATTGGCAATGAACAAATTAATTCGCGGTACAATTATTAAAGAAGACAGTCAGCCTTCGGTGACCATTACCAATTGGTATGATGTCATTCGTTTTACCAAGGTCGTTACCATCCGAGAAGCTAACCAGCTGTATCGAGAGTATAACATCATATTCAGAGGATCAAATTAGACAACATCTTAGGGACGGGGACCTTAATTTCAATATGAATAAGAAGATCGAGGATGGAGCCGTTCGAGAACGTTACCACCATCTTTGTGGGTCGAAGGGATAAGTCAGTAGCTACACCTATCCTGTGATTCAGAGGGCCGTGCCAGGAATTTCGGGAGTAAACGCCCAGAACAGTATAAATAAGAAAGTTGAGAGACAAACAGTGGAAAAAAATAAAAATTCATATCATATCATTCTATCCACCGAACACAATACATTCCCAGTATCTAATATGCTGTAGCAATTGCCCTGTTTAATGTGCACGGAAACAAATTAATAGACCTTTTAGCGGACGAACTGCTAAGAAAATAGATTCAACCATCCTGTGATACGGAGAGGCACACCAGGCATTCCGGAAGTAAATCTTCCGAACAGTATGGACAACAGACTCCTTAATCCACGGTTTGAGTAATAAATATAGATCGTCAAACCGATTGAGAACAATTCCAAATGCTATAAATTCAAAAGTTTTACCGAAGTCTTTACCCTCCGAAAAACTGACCCGTTGTATTGAGAGTATAACTTCTCGATCAGAGAATGAAGTTAGTATTCATTTCAGTGACGGGTACATTAACTTCATGAATGAATTAGAATATCGAGTGTCAGGCAGTTCGAAAACGCTGCCACCTACTTTGAGAGTGCTATAGCTATGAGAATGGCTTCACCGTTCTTGATTTTCCGAGTGTCCAACCTGGTATTCTAGAAGTAAATATGCTAAACGGTATTGGCACTAGATGCCATAGTTCGCGACATCAATATTAAAGAAGAGAGACAATCCGTTCGAGAACGTTTCCCACTGGTAAACAGTAAAACGGCTCACCGAAGACCTTACATTCCGCGAACGTAGCCAGCTGCCAAATTAGTACACATTTTATTGCGGTCCACCTTGATTTCTTGTAAGAGTACGAAGGACGAGGGTCATACCGTTGGAGAAAGATACCACCCTTCTTGAGAATCGCACTGAGCTAAGTCATTAGCTTTACTTATCCTGTGATTCCGAGAGTCAAACAAGGTATCCCGGGAGTAAATCTGCTGTGCAGTATTGGCATCATACACCCTATTTCACGGTATAAATATTAAAGCCCAGAGTCAAACCGTCGTTGATCGTAACGTATTGGTACAGAGTCGAACTTCTTACCGAATGCCTTACCTTCCGAGAACGTATCCCACTGTATAGAAATTATAGCTTAGTGTTCAGAGGAATAAGTTGGTATACATTTTAGAGTCGGGCACCTTAATTTAATGTATAAAAAAGGAGATCGAGTGTCAAAGCGTTCGAGAACGTTACCACCTTCTGCGAGAGCCGAAGATCTATGTCAATAGCTCCATCTGCCCTGCGATTCCGATAGCCATATCAGGCATACTGAGAGTAAGGCCGCTGTGCAGTATTGACAATAGACACCTTAATTCACGGTATAAATATTAAAGTATAGATAATTATCTGACGGTCCCTCTCAAAAGCCGGTCAGGTTCCTGATAGGAATTTGCCATCGGTGAGAAGTTTGACCCATGAAGGTAAATTATGTCGGCTACCTCCGTACAGCAACGCGGCGAAATGAAGCATCCTCTATTGATCTGCATGATAGAACGGACGCCGCTCAGCTAGATTGCAGTAACGAAAGCTCACGAGACTGGCAAGAAATATCTGCCCTGAGGGAGGAGCTGGAGGCAACGTGTGTCGGTGATTTTACTTGCGGTACCTGTCACTAGGGCTTGATCCACACGGACCCCATGGGCGCGGGATTGGATACGCCCAATCAGCGCAGTGTGTGGCGCACCTTACCACACACCTACCAATTAGCTCGCAGACTGCAAGCCCTACGCGCCAACCATGGGTAGGCCGGGACCATTCTAAATCCCTACTGACTCTGCAGGCCAGTGCCCGAGCTGATCCCACGAAGCTCACCCTTGGAGGATCTAACCCGTCCGAAGACGGGGTCCCCTAACCCGCGATATGGGCTTGCCACTGCCCCCTCGAGGACAACCCAAGCGACCGACTGTGAGGACGGACCGAAACCCGCTCACCTCAGGACTCGAACAGGTTCCCGATGTACCAGTGTATGCATGGCCGTACCGGTCATACCCCTCGAAAGGACACCGTACTTCCTGAATGAGATGCTTGCTCACCTCGGCCTAGGTTGGGCCGACTCGAGCACCGTGGGTTCGTCATACCCATAGTGCAATGGGTCCAGAAGGCCCACCAGAGCCCCTGCGGGAGGAGGAGCGGGAGGCAGTCAGAATGCAGATGGCTGCCGCCGCAGCTACTCGGGCCTTCACACAAGGGACTAAAACGGTTGTAGCACTTAGAACGAAAATCAGAAACGTGATGGAAGAGACAGAATGTGACCGGGAACTGGACTTCTGTCGAGACGTAAGTTGCGGCCACACCCACCTAGCTGAACGAACAGACCCCCGCCGGAGACGTGACTTCCGCGACCATGATGTAGTGGGCCATAGTTGTGGGCCGAATGGCTAAAAAGCGAAAGTCGACGGTGGCATCGCCCGCTGAAGCGGAGCGACTTGGAACCTCCAAGCGGAAGGAGCGAAGCAACCGCAGCGTATGGTAAGGATGCAAAAGGCCCCTGCACGTACGACGACCACCCTAGCACTGATTATCCCATCCGAAGAGGTCTAAGTCAAAGTAACGGCAACGGCGAGTAGAAAAATCAATCCGCAGGACCTAGAGATTGTAGAGGTGAAACCGAGGAGAGTCGTCACCGGGGACGTCACGCTTGAGTTAGGAAGCCCAGAGGCCGAGAGTTCGACCCAACGCCTAGCAGGCACAATATGGACGGCCCTGCAAGAGTTGAGCGTCATAGTGGCCCTGTCAGCTGATACGGCTAAGCAACAGGTTACGGGTCAAGACGACGCGGAACCACTCAAAAGGTCTGTGTAGACACTGGCGAAGAAGCGTTCCTGCATCCCCTCCAAGATCAAATGCGTGGAAATCCGTCTATCCCCGTCCGGTCTAGGGACGATCTGGGTCAAATACACCCTCTCAGCCGCCCGCAATATCCTGGACAGCGGCAGGATACAAGTGGGACCGGGTACATGCGCTGGAGGGTCGCCATCTCTAGCGCTTCAAATGTCTAGAGGTTGTGCACGCCACGATGGCCCACCAGCTCAGGTAGAAGCGTGACCTGCTTTAGATGCGGAGAACAGGGGCACTAAGTCGATGGGTGCCTCGCGCCAGGACACAAGAGCCAGGTCTGTGCTGCCCATGGCCTGGAGGCTGGACACAGAACAGTAATGCCTGCTATCCTCCCACATTGAAGAAGACGAAGAATACAGCAGCAAGACCAGTAGGAAGCGGAAAGGCTCCACGAACGACAGCAGCGGCGGCGGGCCTGGAAGGGACCATGGACTGGGTCTACAATTCTACATCCTCTAGGCCAATATCAACAATAACAGAATGTTATTGGATCTTTTAGCATAGTCGCTCGCCTAGTTATACATCGCTATGGCTGTGGTCGGCAAGCCATACAGTATACCGGCCATTGCAATAGATTCGACAACCATCACGGTATGGTCGCGACGGCATAGTAGGCAACACCGGAACCCCTTGGACATACTGCTACATCGAGTGGTGAGACATGTTCTGGTGTTCTGGGGACACCCACGCATCGGCATGGGGTTCACCGAGGGTGAACACGAGGGGCAAGGCGTTCCTCGACTGGGCAGCCAGATCGGAGCTCCGGTTCCGCAACCGGGGCTCTACCAACACATGCTCGAGGCCGACAGGGCATGTCCATCGTGGAATTGTCCTTTTTCACTCCTGCTGTGTTGCAACGAGTAAAGCATTGAAGAGTGACCTACGAGGTGGAAACCACGAACATCCCCCTCTTCATTACCATGGAGTGCTCCGTGCTAGAAAGAGGAAGATAAGGACAACGCGGACTGGAGCCCCACGTGTGCTAGACATAAACTGGAAGATCAGCAGCGACGCGATGCAGGATTAGACGACTCGACGTGGGCATCCTATTAGCCGCGGCACGTGTGAAGTTATGGCCGATCGTAACGCTTGATGACCTCGATCCCCAGCATGGCGCATAATGGCTCACGATGCCGTGACGCCAGCGTGCGACATTACCAGGCCAAGGGCCGCGGCAAAGCCGATGAAGTCGATGTACAGGTGGGGCGAGGAGCTCGCACATGTGCCCCAACGCGAAAATTTCGCCCGACGCCGATACCCTCGTGCCCGTCACAGAAGAGTGACAAGAAATGAAGAGGAGGCCACGCAGCACAGGGTATACAGACGGACCAGCAAGTCGCTCCGGCTTTGGCCCGGAGTTGGCACGACCTGCTGCGGAAGTTCTACGATGACCCTTGCGGGCCTACCAGGACGGACGACCTCGAAGGCAGCAAAGAGGGACTAGAGCTGCTGCATGGAAACTCGTAGCGAGAGAGACAGCACCCGAACGGACGATATTCCAGGCTGGGCGTCGGCGCTCGCCCAGGGTGCGCTATGTGACAGGACGATGCAACAGCTGAACGAATGCCAGCAGACAGGCAAGTTTCCCATATTCTGGAAGCTGGTATGTTCCCCCACCGCGTACCGGTCCACCTGCCTATTCAGAAAGGCTCGGAAACTCCTCGAGCGGGTACTGGAAATCCGATTGAAGGAGCACCTACGGGGGATGGGCCCGGATTTCGATGACAAACAGTATGGCCACTGGCGAGGACGACCCACGATCGATACCCTCAGTAGCGTTCGTTCCTTGCCGTTCCTTGTTCCTGGTGATTTCTTCTCTCTCCGCCATTATAGTGATAATGGCGGAGAAGAAGATGTCATGGCGCAGGATTGTCGCAATTTGCGAGCAAGTGATGCTACAAGGAGGCTGCGGAATAGGTAAGAATGAAGTGGACGCTATACGCATGGTAAGAATGCGGCGGCGAGCGCATCGTTTGTTCGCCGCTATGCCAGCAGGGAACTAAGCCAGAGTGTAGGGACCTGGTGGAAGGAATTACGGGACAGTCTCGGACCTACGATAGCCAGCCGCCAAATAAAACCGCTGGAGATTGGGTGGGGGTCCGACTGTCACTGGAAGACCGCGGTGACAGGCGCCTGACATCCCGGTCGCCAGTTATACTGGGGAATTTCTTGATAAACATATAATATGGCCGGTTACATAGCGTCAGGGTCGGCTAATGCACTACATACCAGTTATTCCTTCAACAAGCTATACGATCATCCATAACATATCGCCGAGAGTATTAGCGATACATGCTATGTATAGCCATTACCTTCAACCAGGGATATAGTAATACCGGGCCAGACAGGCGTAGCTGTTCCCCGTACTTAACCTGCGCTGTTTATGACGGTCTCTCGTAAATGGCCTATTCCTTCGCTGATCGTGTAATAAATGGCCGTGTATTCTCGAAGCCATGATAACTAATATCGCGGGGGAAGATATCGGGAATCGCTAATGTTCCGTTCACACGATGCCAGGCTTCCTATTTCGGGCGACGCAACGATCCGGAAGAGGACGGGGTGTAGGCCGGCAAGGAACACACCGTCGGGCACATAATTCTCCGACGCCAAGTCCGAACGTACGACGAACCGGCAGGTAAAACTTGGCCGCGAGGAATAGTTGTTTCCGAACTGCCATAACTTCGTAGGTCGACAAGGCGAACGACATTTCTTAGTGTACATCTCCGTGAAGTTTTACGGCATGGCAATTTCTACGTGCATCTGTTTTATCTTGGGAGTCTTAAATCTTCCCCGGTAACGCGATTCCCGCATATCCCGGGCTGTCGACGCCGATACCAAACCTCGCAAACCGCTCGTTTCCAGATGCAGTTGCGTTTTCACTCGTCTACGTGGCCGAAGCATGTCGCGGGACACGTTTCATTAGGCGATTCTTCGCGCAACTGCAACGGACTGCGCCATAATCACTGGTACGCATAGCACAATATGCTCGATCCTGCTTTATATCCCGGAAACGAAGTATTATCGGCGCAAGCTTCTGCTGCCCAAGAGCAATCCTGCATACACGCTCCGCGGCGGTTGCTTCCAAGTTTCTGACGGAGAAACTGCTCTAATTTAAACATAAAACCGTAATACTATAATCCGCGTATTCGGCGATATATAAGGAAGGGTGATATTCCAATTCTAGACACCACTCCGGCCAATTCTACGCTCAACACATCTCGAGGAAGCCTTCGATATCACGCAACTCATCCAATCGAGTTTTTCCTCTCATAATCAAGGATTTGCGTAATCTAATCAATCGAGCAAACCCACGTCGTACTGCTCCACTGTCCCGAAAACCCGAATACGTCCGTACACTTGGTCCAAGTAAACAAGCGGAATACCAAACACGGCAGACAGATCGCGCGACAATCGATTTGTTTCCGTTTAACGGGCAGCCAGAATTGGTTTAGCG
Organism: Lasioglossum baleicum; assembly: GCF_051020765.1. Classification (NCBI taxonomy): domain Eukaryota; kingdom Metazoa; phylum Arthropoda; class Insecta; order Hymenoptera; family Halictidae; genus Lasioglossum; species Lasioglossum baleicum. Next base: position 13,565 of record NW_027471096.1, read on the forward strand.
TTTATTACGACACCGCGAACCAAATGAAAGCTGAAAGTTGCCCTAAGCGGACTCGCGTCCAACAATTTGGATGCAAAATATCGATGATACATTCTCAATATCAAGTTTGAATTCTAATAATTTATTATCCTGCATCGTCGCGTTAATATAACCTTTCTACTGTAACCCTCATTCTACTAGGATTTTCAAATTGTGATATATTTATCAACAGTTCGCTGTTATTTCTTGGCAGAGCGAGGAGAGAATGTTCTTTCTCTGACGTATGTGTCCATAAAGATCTGTAAAGAATGTCTCGTTCACGCCCATTCCAGGGATACGAATTTTTACAACATTCTCCTTTAGTTCGTCGATGCGTCGTCGTTTCAGCTTACCACTCTTTCATTTGTATCGGAGAATGGGGCGGAAAATGCTAAAGACATCTTCCGCCATTGATCATGGAGAAACGATTATCCCACATTATTTGCTCGCCCGAGCGATGTGAAACGTAAATATTCAGACGTTTGATGCGAAGTTAAATTGAAGGAATAGTGTTCGAATGATAGCTCGTTCGAGATTCCAATTTCCAGCCACCGACCGGAATACCAAACGAATTCCTCCTCTTAATTATTCGCATTAACGTTAATTAAACTGAACTCGAAGGCGCAAGGAGGGAGAGATTGAACGTGATTTCTCGAGCGCAATGGAACGCGCTGCAGAATTGGCGCGAATTAAGTTTCCGCGTAATTTTGGCGGCTCCTAAAGGCTAAAAAGAGCCCGCACAATAATATTAGCCGCGTTGAGTATTGTAATAAATCCCATGTGCGTCTGTTGACCCAGGCCAGGGGCGGGAGGGGGGGGGGAGTAGACATCGTTCCTGCGTATCGCTGGAGCGGTATGATATGTCTATCGAGCGAAGAATGGTCCGCGACCATAAATGGATGAACGACGAAGATTTGGCATGCAATTCTTGCGACATGACAGAATACCCATTGCACCGATCGCGAGTGTTAATCTCTCGTGAATCGACTGCCATTATGCCTGTTCCGAACAAGTGCTCATGGCGAACCGAACTGAGGGACAAGGAAACTGGGAATGCTGCCCTACCAATGACCGCGTATGTCGTTTCACGCGTTGCTTTCCACTAATTGCCTTGAATATCCTTTGCCAGACTAACAAACTAGCTCGTAACCAACTTTTCGGAATATATTATTAGAAAAAGCTCCCGCGGTGTAAGACATTTGTTTGATCAAACATGCGAAAGTGTTCCATTGATGAGAGACCCTCTTACTCTGCCCTTTCGCGTATCCTGGGTACGATGCCCTGCTTGCTGTTGCGAATTTTGTGCTGGCCTAGACTGATTATTGCAGATGGCAAGGTTGTCGAGTTTTCCCCTTCGGCTTTTAGTTTCCTTTTGGCACGACATTGCCCTCGCTTCTCAATACTCCATCATTAGCGTGATATACAGGTACGGAACCTAAATTTGCGTATAGAGACATAACGAGATTCGAATATTCGGAACTCCGAAGAGGAATTTATATGTTCCGGATTCATTTCCATGACCCTTAAAATAAGAACGAACCTTCCAACATCTTGTCGAACAATTCCTATCGGAGAATTCGCATTCTATTAGTAGTTGTATTGATAAACAACCTTATATAGGGATCGAATATCGAGAGCAGAAAATGAGAATGATGAAGGTAGTTTTTCCCTATCGTCAGGTTGGATTTCTCTTGGCAATCGCCCCAATTTATTTCCATACTACCTCCGTGCAATGTCTGTTCGTACCGAGTTGTACGACTTATTTCTATGCTATGTCCGAGCAAAGTTTGTTTACAGCAGCTCGTTGTGTCGGAAACGCGTGGAGGTTGCCTAAAGAGATGGCCGTCGGTATTGAAGCACGGCCGAGGGGAACATAAAACGGGAACAGCTGGAAATTCGGTGATCCGAAAGTCGGAAAATATAATTTGGGCAGGGAACGAGCCGTCAGTATCACGGACTGAACGCGGTGTAATTTTATTCGCGACCAGATGTATTTTTGCTCTCCATCGCGGGAAAGATGAAACCAAAAACATGGCAAAGAATTATCTACGGCTATAGCGTAGAAGTAAAAGCTGAGCGGAAAAATTGAGCTGCTATATCGACCACCGAACACCGGCCCAGGCATTAAGCGAAACAACCCTCCGCGTCAAATTCCATTCGCTTACAAATTTCGCCCTCATATTATATCCCCCCGCGCGATGTTCGTTGTTCCCCTTATTTTTCCGCACATGTTGCTGTTCCGTTTGTATATGCCCCGATACCGAAAATCGACAAACAGCTTCTGCTTACTTGGCACTTCGAAAAATTGCGGCGAACATGCGCATTGCATGGATACTCATCGCTTCTTCCGTTATCGATATTTTCGCGGACAAATCTCTCCGGGGCTAGCCCGGTTCGAGAAATCACCCGGTGGATGTTTCCACCCTATTTCACTTCTCGATTCGATGGAATAATTTCGTTTAGAAATTCCTCTTGGTAAGCAGGTGGTATAAGGTGGCGAGCTCTGTCATTTGTAGTATGCCAAGGGCATGAAAGCGTGCAATTTGTTCGGGGACAGTCGCTAATATTATACGAGATATTTGAATTATCTAGAAAGGATGAATAGAGACGACAGAATGGAAGCTGGAAAGAGACAGAATAATGAGACGCTGATGACGATAATATTGGACGTCAAGAGAAAAGAGTGTTAAATAAATTGTTCATGGAGTTGTACGTACGTGGCGTAGACACTCACAACTTGCTTCGGGCACCTAACCACTCGTGAACGAAGAAATTTAGATGTTATCCGTCGGATGTCGAACCGACAAATGAACCGAGTCGGGTGGTGATGTTCTTTATATAGACATCTATCCGCCGAAGACCGATTATTAATTTTCCGTTGTCATAGTGGATAAATTATTAATTCCTTCACATTCGCTATAAATTCACGTCGCTTACAGTCCGTTATTAATAATCAATTTAGTCATCTCCGCGTGTTTTGCAAAGGATAATTGCATTCTCGTTATCAGTTATAAACTACCTCATCGATAGCTAAAGATTGATTAATATTTTTATTTCAATTGTAAATCCGCGACTCGGGCAATTTAGCGAAGAGAATTTTAATTTGCTGCTAATAATAAATTCTATTTATAGAATATAATAATCTATTGAGACACATGTACATACAAAATTTAACTATTTTCTTTCCAATGACAAGCTTCGAAATATGAAACTGTTCCTACAACAATTCGTATTTCTATTAATTACGCTGTTATCAGTAATATATTCCAACGCATCGTCAAAGTAGTCATACATCTCCAGCTCACGGCGGAAATATTGCCTTCTGCGTATATATTCCTTATCCGTTTAAATATATGCATTCTCCTTCATTCCTGTTAAAATATCGCGTAACAGAAGAAACGCATTGACCCCAGAACTACCGATTTGTAACGTGTACCGAAACATAATACACATTAATGCCGACAATTGCATAATTACGATTACCTTTCGCATCCGTAAAACGCAACTGCAAGCATGAGAGCTCTGAAACATGTTTGTTTACTCTATTTCAAGGACATCATACCATCTCTCACACGCCATGAGGTCATTTAACTCTCATTCCTTTATACCCTTTGTAACATCGGAAATAATCGTGATGTCCACTCGAACCTGTACCGGGCAAACATCCTAAAGGAAAAGGGGACATAAAAGGAATGAAAACGGTGAAGAATGGAGGTGAAGTCAAGCAAGCTCGGCCAGAAGGTGAGCCTTGCTGCCACAACTATCGGAATGTCTCATTCTGTGAAAGGCTCGTAGGGAGAGAGAGGGAGAGAATGTCGAACGCGGCTGGATATCGAGGAGAAGCAGAGTAGATGACGCTGCATGTTCATTTGCTCGGTATCCCAGAAAATTCGACGCTCATACGTGGAATTCTGACAGATGCGGGTCTCATTGTCCTGGGGGGGGGGGCACGGCATCGGGACACATGCCCCTACGCGAATAGCTCGCAGACCACGAAATCTGGGGTTCCACAGTAAATTCGCATGGTAAATTGCTCCTCTTGTTCGAATTTAAATGCTTTCTACTTCCGAAAGACGAGCGTGCTGTTTCGCAGTCGATACCGATATTACATAATCATCCCATTCATAGGATCGAGTTCGCCATGTATCAGCGGTCACTTCTTCCTCATCCCCTGTTCCCTTTAAATTAATCGCGAAAGAAGCTCCGATTGCTTCTACGCACCGTTGAAAAAACGGTCAAATGATACCATCGAGCCTCGCTGAACTTTGGGTATTGGAACTCATCTAGACCGATGCGAAAGGGCGGTGGCTTTGATTAGGCGTAAGGTCAAATGGAAGAGATTCGGAGTTACATGCTACGTCGAGGCTGTACCGAGGGGATGGCGGCGCACTCTATTTGCCACGCGAGTGGTAAATAACATGGCGTTATGAATCATGTTGTTAACCGGCCTCTGTGTCGAGATTAGTAAACGTGTTTCGGTTAATTGGTATTTTGAAGCGGACAAGAAGCTTCGTTTCGCCCTTGTTTGGCGATATCGCAATAATCTGCCGGACTTGCCTTTGATGCCACCTCGCCGAATTATCCCACTCTTATGAATTAACGCGGTGTAAATCCTCAAGCTGGTAGTTCGTTGAATGGAGAAGTACTCCATCTCTGTTATTTAGCCAGAACAGAGGAAGACATTTCTTTCTTTCCGGACTCTGTGAGAGTATGCCAATCCTCTGTACTCCCTGGTGCCGTCAACCTGAAATCACAAGAGTAACGGAGGACTTCCAGACTAGCCTAGTTGTCTCGGGGGATTACTTCAGCGTCATCGAACTTCGCCGAAAGTTCTAGGCTCTCGATTAAATTTTAGCACTCTTCCCAAGTGCCTAACTTCCCGGCCTAGCCTACCCGAGGTCCCACACGCGTGTCCCTGTGTACCCTGAGTCATTGGGACTGCATGATTACTATAATCAAACGAGCACCCAAAACTCTCGAAATTTCCTACGACAGAAACTACGAGGTGTACGTCGCGATTGGTCAGATCCTTGGACAACGGAGGAGATTGAAGACAGGTAACATTAATGATACATAGGATATTATCAACTGTAAAAAATGCTTATGTAAAAATACATCAAATTAACATTAGAACATCCGACATGTTGTATCCACTAATGATCGACGTGCATATACAACATTAATCGAATGAACGTAATTGAGAAACACGAGTGTAAATTACGATGCTCCTATCGAAGAAGAACCGACTTTGTAAAATGTATCCGCCTGTATCCTATGGTTCCAAATAAAAGAGTTCCAAGCTAGAGTTCCAACTTTCAGAGTTATATTCACAGAGTACCTACGATTTCTCAACTATTCTCTTCGATTTCACTGCTTGAATATCTCTCACTCGAGCAGCAGCAACAACTCGCCGCGAAGTGATTCACTGCGTTATGCAAATGGCACTCGGCGACATCGGACCGCGGAAATCATACGGCGGCATTGTACTCAATGTCGTGACGTCAATCTTAGATCTTAGTCAGCGAAGTGAGTGGAACTCTTTGTCGGGAACGCCATCGCGTCGCGCCAAATCCTCTTTGTCCTCGCCGAAATAATGGCGGGTCGCATCACTTCCGAGCGATTTACGGCGGCAGCGAGATCTCAGGTAAGGATGCAATTTCGCGGCAACTGCACCAGCCGAATCTCGCGGTGACGGCGCGACTGGAAGTGGCCGAAGAGAAGAATGGTGGCGCGGATAATCAGCGCAAAAATTGCAGCGGCCGAGCCGCGATGCGCTGGCCGCTGACGAATCGCGCGGATGGAGCGTGGACTTTGCATAAATTACATATTGTGCGCAGAACGCGCCCGCTCTGTGACAAATAATTTTATGCAACTATAATCTTAGTTTAACGGCTGCAGCGTAATAAATGAGATTCGTCCGTTCATCGCGGTCGCGAGATGGATTCTTCATAATTCGTACGTGTTGTCATAATGATGTCAGAGGTTTCGAATAAGATGTAATTTCATCAATCTTTTATATTATTATACATATTTAATATTGATTCTTCAAAATAAACTCACTAAACGCGTTATATTCGAGTGAGAAATTAAAATAACTCGCATGTTGCTGTATCTCGATCGCGATTATTTGCTAACGTAGTCGTAGTATTCCTCAGAGTAATAATTCAATTATTTGCACACATCAGCAGATGCAGCCGTATTTTCGTCATGTGTGTGCTATTAGGATATGGAATCATCCATTAAATACGGTAAATTATGCATCGTATGTATGCGGTATTGATACCAATTATCGCACTTGTTCGGTTACGAATTTCATTTCTCGGGAATGGACAAAATCTCGATTTACGCAAAGGTCTCTAGACATCGTCAGCCGATTTCAGTGAGTAGTGCGTAAAATTTAAAGTGTGAACGTAGTATATCGCTCCTGGGTGTCGGCCGTGTCTCGGGACGGCTTCTCTGGTGCAGTTCCTTGCACTGGTGTGTACGTGTGAGAACCGTGGACTGCGGCGTGTTTGAATGACTGATTTTGCCATTTTTAATTATCGGGCTAAGAAGGAAGGTGGAGTACATTCTGGTATGAGTGTTAATTATTAATATGTAGGGCCGGGCATGTGACAATGTCTTTGGGCTGACAGAATATTTTCGAGCGTCCAGTCTGTTTCAGGAAATATAATTTGAGTAGTCGACGTGTAGATGCCACATTTGGGATTCCATTAATCACGCATGGGATTCCATGCGTGAATGGCATCATCTATCGTTTTTTTCAAGTTTAGCTACATTTTGGCGGCCATCGCCATGGCGGTCATCGGTTCCGCGATTTATACTTCTTGTTACATCTTGCTCTTGGATTGCGTTTCGATATCCTCGAGCCTAGATATTAGATTCAGCTGGCATGGCGCTCGAAGAGAGAAGAAGCAGAGGCTGCCCGACAAACTGTCACGAAGTAGTAGTAGTGGTAGTTGTAGTATTTTGATTACTGGCTATGTACAACAGTATGTCAACCTGTTATGGGCAAACTGCTGCTTTTTCATGTAGCGGTGCGAACAATTGATCACGGTTGAATTAGCGTTGGAAAAGGGACCAGAATTTGCGATTTCTGTTATAGTTGTGAAGGAGACGAAGATTACGGGTGATTATTTGGAGCTGCGAAGTAGAAAGCCATCGCGATATAAATAGAGCTGTGATCAAATGAATTCGATTTGAATTAGAGTTACGATGGAGTAACGATCACGTTTGTTTTAGACTTGCGAATTATGAGATCGCGATTGCTTTTGATACCCCTGTGTATGAATTATCGGGTAATATTAAATTCTATAGAATTATGATTAGCGTTGCATTTAGTTTATACTGTTGCGACTTTTGCCAATCTGGAGATTTTTAAAGTAGCTCCATATACATATAGTGTTAACAATTTTATTAAATTCATTTCTGGAATTAGCGTTGCGTTCAACTTTATCGCGATTTTTTTATTACCACCATTCAATACTAGCGTTGCGTTGAGGTATAGTCGCGTTTTTCTAGTTGCTTTGCGAATAAGTAACACACAACATTCTTCCACTGGGCTGTGGAAGGAGTTCTCTTCTGAGCTATATATCAGCAGCCTGATCATGTCTGCTCATTCTTCGATAGTAGTGCCGCGTATTTCCTCATTTGAGTGCATAAAGTAGTATTTGTTAGTGTTGCGTGATTAACATATTTTCGTATTATCATTTTCATGAGTTGTCTATTCACTTCTCTTTTTTTGGATATATATATATATATATATATATTTATATATATATTTTTTTTTTTTCTTTTTTTCTTTTTTTGAGTATTGCATGGAAATAGTAAATTCATTTTTATTCCAAATATTATGAAGCACCCTTTGCGATGGATTTCGTGAATATTCTATGTTACAGATTTAACAAATTAGCGTTCCGAAGCTTGGAAAATTTCACACACTCATTTTTCACGGGTTTATTGAGTGAAAATTTTAATTTCGGTGGCCCTTCTTGCCACCATCGCGTTCTGTGTTTCAGGGACCTCTGTTCCTGATATGTTTGTTAATGAAAACACTGCTGATTAATATATTTTCCTGTTTTCGATACTCTCTTTCTTTCCATAAATGATTAAACTTTTACCAATCATGCTGGCAAAATAATGACATATTCTAGCCAATACATTCACATGAGATGTCAGTGAACATTCATATTTCAAAGTCAGAAGTACAGAGTCTGTTTATTATTACATTAATTTTATACCAATGCAACTTCAATCTTTTGTTGATCAATTCAAGAATGCCCGAAGTTGCATTGTATCGGTCAAAATCATTAGCACTCATGACATATACATATATACATATATTTCTGTGATTTATTCATTGGATCAGACATGGACATTCTTGTCCATCGCGAGTTAGAACCTATGTTGAAAATATTTCGATCCCTATTTTTGTCACTATGCTTACTGCGTTGCTTCACTACTCTGAAATTCGATATATCGCTTTCAGGTATTAGAACTTTACCGCCATTTGATATAACATTAAAAAGAGACAATCACGATAAACACAATACGATTCGTACGAGATATAAGCGCCATAAGTGGCAGCTCGCGTGATGAATTGAAAAACTCATATCTTATTTGATATGACAATAAAACGTAGCCCGGGTCCATTTTCCACTAGTTCTGCAACACTTTAAGCGCCATAGGAGGCAGATGGCGAGTCGTATTGAGAAAGCTAGATATTACTACATGTCACAATAATAAAGGACAGCTCGGCTGCTCTTTTGCTCTATTTTTACGGCACTTAAACCGCAAAAAGAGGCAGCTCGCGTGTCGTATTGATAAAGTTATGTATTATTAAATATCAAAAATGTTACAATTTGTGATCGTATTATTTATGTGTACTACATATTATAATTCATATTTCGTGAATTATATTGAAATTTAATTTCTGATGTCAATTCAATTATGTATTACACTACGTTTTGTATCATGTTTTCTATTATATTCTTTATTCTCATTAGGTTCGGGTCTCCTGTGCATAGCCACATCCACGTGGTGAGACTTGGTAATTGGCATCCTTTGTCGAAGATGTATTTCAATATATTTCGGAATATATTTTATTTTGTAAATTTGGGTTAATGTAATGAGCTCGTTTTTGACAAGCGATGCCAAGCTATGAGGTATGCAGTACTCGCAATCCACACCAGCCTCTAGCAGGCTACCCTCTTCAGAGGCTAGCCGGAATTGCGAGTGCCACGTCATTCCACCACCCCGCCACCGTACGGGGCAATGAAGGACATGGTGGTTCATGGTTGGACACGGAGAGCTATGGTAGGACGCGGTGGGACAATATTGTTGTTTGACTAATTATCCATGGTTTACTACTGCAGTTATGGCGATTATATAAAAAATAATAAGCAGAATCTTCTACCAATTGATACAAATCCATTTTTCTTCCGGTAAGACTTAAGGTTAGGATTCATTTCATTTCAGGGAACAGATGTAACTGCAATTTGAATTGACATCAGTTATTACTTTGTATCTGGATCTTAGCCAGCTCGTCTCGATAAACATTAGAATTGACCAGTCATGGGATTTACATTCAGATATTATATATCACCTTGTCGATATTTCTCCTTGAAAACTCGCTACTTGAAACTCACGTGGAATTGCGGATAACAAGGAAATCAGCATCACGATATCAAATAACGCAGAAATCGTTAAAGACAGTCCAAACAATGTGATCGAATGCAAGTAGCGAATTTGGTCTCGGTAAATCGTCCGGTTTTCGATGAAAATGCTAGGCGAGACTGAAGAGGACCGCGATGATCGCGATAATGGTAAGCCTCGTTACACTAAGTGTTAATCGTCGGAGGAATTTCAGTCGTCCTTGATCCCGCAGGCGGCGGCCAGATGAATTGCATCTGGTATAATGGTTTCTCTAATAACTTGTACGCATGCTGCAATTACTTTACGATGCGGCGGCAGAGGTCCTTTTAATCGCGCCATTCCTGCCTGCTTCCGCTTCATTCTTCATTTTCTCGCAATTAATTCGGTACCGCGTTCTCAGGCATTCAGCCGGAGAAATATCCGCTGAAGTAAGAGCAGGTACGAATGGACAAATGGGTAATCAACGGGACAAAGATTGTCGATGAAAAACGGACTGGATGGAAAGTGACGCGTGTCAGGGATTGCTACTGTTCCGTTGCCTTGGCGCCGCGTTTGCTCTATAGGCTGCAGTGCAAGGTTAATAACAATGATCGACCAGATTCATATTACGATGTTTCGGGGTTATGGATATTCTTATGGTAAACTGTCGAAACACGGACATGTGTTTGTCAATTGACCTACATCATATCGCGCAAGTCTCCCTGTCTCCGTCTATTTGTGCTGCGGTATCCTGATCTCGAAAAAGCATCCGATTACAGATTAAACGAGCAGACGCGAAAACTTTGTAACTTTAATACTTCGTGTCTGAATTCCGGAGACAACGGTAATAATACATGTTCCGTCAGTACAAATGCCTCCTTTTCGTAACGTTGACCATAATTTTCCGAGGATACAAAATTGTTTAACACGAAGTTGTATTCAGCGTTCTCACATCGGCACGGATATGATGAAAAGGTATAAATAATTTGTGTAAGTATCTAAAATTACATAGTTTGCGATAAACCGGGGGATAAAGTTCTATTTTTAAAGAAACGATCGTGTTTCAACTCATTTTCATATTTATTGTAATATACACTACGATCAAGAATGCTTCGACATCGCTCGAAATTCTTGTATTGGAAAGATTGATACGGGCTTAACTTTATTACACGGGCGCTGTCATAGATTATTCATAGTGAATTTAATAGCCAACCCTTGGATATAAATTTATCCCGTGCCACTTTCTGTCCCGTTTCGCAATTTCCCGAGGGTTTCATCCACGTCTGGCATTCTTGTAACGATTCAAAGAAAAAATTTATGTAATTTTAATCGTGCCGATCTTCCATAGCGCGAATATTATAACTATAGCAAAACAAAGAAAGATGTTAGAGGCGTCCTACTTCACGCCTCGTAATTAACAGAAATGAAACCTGACAGCATAATAACTGCAGGGCCTAAAAATCCTAAATCCTTCTCGTTGCTCTTTTCAATCGGTAGAATGGCCGCCTGGTGATTCAGCGGTAGGAGACCCGCCAGCGTCGTGGCATCATTGCAAGATAGAGTGAGAATTCATCGCAATTTCCTGATGTCCAGTCTCAGCTGGACACGTGCAGGTCTGACGCAGCTCTTCTTGCTGGCGATCAGGTCCTCCGCCCAGAATAGGGCTCCGAACAGAGCCATGGATCGACGTAAAGAGCCATGGTGTAGATAACCCCAGCGTGTACGCGCCGCATTCTCGCAACCAGTCTCCCAGGTTCGGCAGCAGTTGTCCTAGCGCAGCGGTCACTTCCTCCAATCTTCATGTCAGCGCCCCGACGATCTGTTCCAAGCGCCACCCACTGTTTAGCGTGAGGCACATGTATCTGATTCGTCCTCTAACCACGATCCCGGGATCCTCCACACGACCACTTCCTGTGGTGGTCCTCTGCGAGTTCCGGCAGGGACCACATTGCATCCGTCTTTCACGGCGAGATTCTAAGTCCCAGATGACGTCTTCACAACGCAGGCCACTCCCAGCTCAATCAGCCACGCCGTCCTCTCCCACTCCTTTCCGCCAGCTGTCACCAGCATGTCATCGGCGTAGCATGTAATACCGTCGCCGGACGGGAGCAAGCCTCTCAGCAGCACGTCGTACGCCATCTTTCACAGAAACTTCCCGAGGACCGACCCTTGCGGGACACCGCGCACAACGCTCACGATGATACTCTCCATAATCAGATCACCGATGTCAGGTATGCTGGCACCATGTGATGCTCTATCGTCGCACCGATGGCGGCCCACTGCACGGCATTGAAGGGGATGGCGATGTCCGGGCTCACAGCGAACATCACCCCACAGCATTGGACGACAGCACAGTTGCTCCGGCAAGCACATGACACGCTTGATGACATCAGTGGTGGACACACCTCGTTGAAAACCGAACTGACTGATATCCAGGTTCGCACCCACCCCCGAGAGGTGCTACTTCAATCGGGAACTACGGAATTCCAACCAGTCCGGGCGCAGTCCTACTCACCCCCAGCTTTCCAGCCGCCAGGCCCAGCAACTTGCTGGTGGCCAGACGATCGTCCTTTCAGGCTGTCCAGTCCGCCGACCGAAATATCGATGTTTCCCTCGCAGTCACCGATGCTGCCGGGAAGAGACTGACGACGACTCGCCGCACGAAGTCGGAATCCATGCTCTCCGTGAACCTTGGCGTCCATCGCCGTAGCCACACAAGGACCGGTCGGTATTGTCGTCCCCATGTGTCATCGTCGATCTTCTCAGCAGATTTTCCCATCACCTTGCCTTGGCTCTTGCGATGGCACGCCGCGGGATTCTCTGGTCCTTCGTAATTCCTTCTGCAGCGTCTTTTCCTCTTCACTTGTTGACGAACTTCTTCTGCGACGGGCCCGAGTGTGCCGGCTATGGGATCGAATTATCCGTTCCCGTCGTATTGCAAGCTCCACGCGCAATTAGAACACCGCCTTTTTCAGTTTCGCCGCGGTATGCGCCATATTCGGGACTCACGCCGCCGTTATGGCAACGCGGATTCACTCCACGCCGTGGTGTGGATCGAGGTCATCCTTACGACCGGACGGCGCGCAACTGCATGCGCCGCGACAAAACTGTACCCTCATCGAAGCGTCAGATATCGCGTAGGTGCTGCTGGTTCTGTTGTCCTGATCTCTCGTTGGGGCTCCAGTGCCCGTTGGCCCGCGTCTCCTTCTTCATGCAGGGGCGGAGTGCCCCATGGTCATCATACGAAGGTCGCTGAGGGTCTCCGCCGCTTCCGCCTCCTTCATCGGTTCAGTCTCTGCACAGCAAGCCTAAGGGGCATATGATAAGTACTCGATGGACCTGACTGCCGGCCTCACAGATGTGTTGTGAGTCCGGTTGCCGAGTCGAGCAGCGTCACGCCCAGCACGTTCATCCTCAGAGAGCTCCACGTTGCCCTGTGGTCGTTGAAATCTCCGTGGACCAGCAGCAACTGGGACAGGTGCTGTGAAGGGTATATTCTTATCCCGTCCAGCCACCGTTTGTATTCCCCAATCTGCAGTTCGGATTGATGTAGCAGTCATCTACAATCAGGACGCACCAGGGCACGAAGACTTATCCTTCTGCTCGGTGTGTACTATCAGGGCCAGGGGGGTTCGGAGGGTTCCATTCCACACCGCCGCGATCGTCCCGTGAAGGTGCCCGGAGCAGTTGGTCCGCATATCACAGCAAACCACGGCCAGACTCCGCGAGCGTCTGCACTAGCAGTTACTGTGACGCTCAGGAGTAGTTGATATTCGCTTGAAGGATCTTGAATTTTAGACCGTGTCCATGGCCTCCTGCTGGCACAACGCCGATCTTGACGCTGCTAGATGCGTCAGTTCATTGCTGCTCATGCTAATGCTGCTGCTCGGTCCTTCCGTTAGTTTTCATGTTGTTATCCTCTTCGTCCTCCTCTGCGTTGATTTAGTGGTATGGGCTACAAGCCATGCTGCTAATCCTGTGTGCGGCCTCCAGACCACGGGCCGCGCAATATCAGGCATTTGAGAGCAGGGGCGTTGCACTCAGCCACCTGGTGGCCCTGCTACCATCACTGCTAGAATGTTGCGCTCCGTTCCACGTAGCTTGGGAATCGCGGCCTGGTATGCCTAACCTCTAGGTACCGGAAGCACTACAGCGGTCGTGCCACCAGCGCTTTCACGCGGGCTGAGATTCTGCATACTCTTACTCTTCCGCGGTACAAGATGCTGTGGGCGGCGGAGAGGGAGTATATCGCCGAAGTATGTCCACAACCTGGAGCGGAGGTGCGGATATCGCTGCATATAATCTGGGTAGGGTACCAGGTGCCCATCCCTGCGAGCGCTCCTGCAACATCTGTAAAACTGTAACTGATGCGCCTAACCCAGTCACCTGCAGCTCTGCCCTTATTAGTCGGTCGAGCCACTCTGAGTCCTATGTCCTGGAGGGCCGCCTTACATTCCCGGCCCACTGCCTCAAGTATGAGGCCGCCGTTGATGTGTCGCGTCGGCCTCACCTGTTCGATACTCAGGTCCAGTAGGTTGATCCTACAGTCGCTGGAGTTGTCAGCGTGGCATACGCCACTTCGAAGGAATTTTCAAAGTGACTACCACTGCCGCTCGTGCTGGAGCACTTCTAAATTTGACATGGCGCAGCTATTGTCGCACAACTACCACTGCGGAAGCCATGAGGCGCGCCGTTCAGGTCGTCAGACATACACGTGTCGGACATGAAGCAGTTAATCACAAGCAGGAAATAACTAAAGAGGCGTAGTAAACGACAATAATGTACACATTAAACGATGTCGGCCTGTGGTGGGGTTGCATTTGCCTGCCGCGTATGTAACGAGTTTGGTTTTGGGTAGGTTCTGGTTAGGTTCTCGAGTTTGTGTTAGGTGCTCGTACATACAAGAGACGAACATGCAAAAATTAAGCAATGGCAGGGAATAACTAAATACAATTACTAAATGCTAACAGTAAATACATTAAATGTGCGGGTGGATTGGACTGCCTGTAACGACCACGATGATGCTATAAATAGGGCTAACAACTTCCAACAGTTTGACTATCGAATTTGCAATACATATGAAGCTGAAGCGTCCATGTCTAAAATGCTGTACTAATTTGTTTCTCTGATCACGAAGACATCTCTCGGCACAGCGAGAGAATTCTCCGAAGCTAAGGACTCACTAAAAGGTATGAATATATAACAATCTGTAACGTTCTACAATGAGATGACTTTTTACTTAGTATTCAAATCGTGAATTAAGGTGTTTATCGCCAATAATGTTTAACGCATTTGCGCCAGAAATAGCCGGTTTGTCTCTCGGAATCACAGGAAAGTTGATGCCCATGAAATAGCTGTGCGACTCTCAACTACGGTGATAACGTTCTCGATTGGTTCGGCACTCGATTTGTAATTCGTACTTGCAATTATTGAGCCCATCTCTAATATGTATTCTAATTTGCTTTTTTGGATAGGAAGATATAATTTCGATACGGCTGGTTAACTTCTCGGAAAGTAGGGCCTTTGTGATAAGGTTTGAATCTATATCAATAATATCGATCTACGACGGATTGACTCCGTTCATTAATATTGATATCGTGTATTAAGGTGTCTATTGCAATACTGCACAGCGGATGAAGTCCCGGAATACCTTGTTTGACTCTTGGAGTCTTGAAACAGGTGATGCTATTGACTTAGCCATTCGTCTTTCATAGATTGTGGTAACGTCATCGAACTGTTTGTCCCTCTACCCTGTAACTCAAACATGAACTTAATGTTCCGTCACTTAAATGTATACTATTTTGCTTCTATGACCACTGCGTTATACTCTCGATACAGTGGGTTACATTCTCGAAGGTACAGCCTCTGCTATAGAAGTTTGACACTATATCAATACGTAACATACTAGAAGGGTTTGACTCTGGACTTTAATATTTATACATTAAAATGGGATATATGATATATTGTACAGCGGGTTTACTCCCGGAATACCTTCTTTGCATCTAG
>NW_027471097.1:0-29206 GCF_051020765.1 Lasioglossum baleicum
TGCAATAAAATTAGCACACCATAATACTAGTAGAATGTGTCAGTAGAGCAAATTTTTATATTATATATGCAATAAAATTAGCTTACCACAATACTAGTCGAAAATATGAGTAGAGCAAATTATCACACTATATATGCAGTAAAAGTAGCCTACAACATTACTAGTCGAAAATATCAGTAGAGCAAATTTTCATATTATGTTGGCACTAAAATTAGCTGGCAACAATACTAGTCGAAAACAACAGTAGAATAAAATTTCACATTATATATATGCAATAGAATTAGCTCGCCACAATACTTGTCGAAAATATCATTAGAGCAAATTTTCATATTATATATGGAATAAAATCTGCACACCACAATACTATTCGAAATAATCAATAGAGCAAATTTACATATTATATATATGCAATACAATTAGCACACCACAATTATATTAGAAAATATCAGTAGAGCAAATTTTTATATTATAAATGCTGTATGAATAGGTCCCAACTATACTTGTCGAAAATTTCAGTAGAGCCAATTTCCATATTATACATGCAGGAGAATTTTCTCACCGCAATACTAGTCGAAAATATCAATAGAGAAAAATTCCATATTATATATGGAGTAAAAATAACTCACAACAATACTAGTCGAAAATATCAGTAGAATAAAATTTCACACTTTAAGTGCAATAAAATTAGCTCCCCATACTACTGGTCGAAAATATCATTGGAGCAAATTTTCATATTATATACGAAATAAAATTAGCTGACCACAATACTAGTCGAAAAGATCACTACAGGAAGTTATCATATTATACATGCAATAAAATTAGCACACGACAATACTAGTCGAAAATATCAGTAGAGCAAATTTCCGTATTATGTATGCAATAGAAATCGCTCACCACAATACTAGTCGAAAATATCATTAGTGCAAATTTTCATATTATATATGCAATAAAATTAGCACGCCATAATAGTAGTAGAAAGTGTCAGAAGACCAAATTTTTATATCATATATGCAATAAAATTGTTTCACCACAATACTAGTCGAAAATATGAGTAGAGCAAATTATCACATTATATAAGCAGGAAAAGTAGCCTACAACAATACTCGTCGAAAGTATCGGTACACCAACATTTCATATTATATATGCAAAAAAATTAGATCACCACAGCACTAGTCGAACATATCAGTAGTGCAAGTTCTCATATTCCATATGCAATAAAATTAGCTCACAACAATACTAGTCGCAAATAACAATAAAACAAGCCATACGCAATAAAATTTGTCAACAGTAGAATATTTCAATAAAACAAATTTTCATATTTTAAACGCAATAAAATTAGCACACCGCAATGCTAGTCGATAATATCAGTACACCAAATTCTCATATTATATATGCAATAAAATTAGCTCACCACAATACTAGTCGAATATAAGAGTGAAGCAAGTTTTCATATTAAATATCCAATAAATTTAGCTCACCACAATACGAGTCGAAAATAACAATAGAGCAAATTATACCCAATAAAGTTTGCCATCAGTAGAAAATTTCAATACCACAAATTTTCCTATTGTATACGCAATAAAATTATCTCACCACAATACTCGTCGAATATAACAGTATAACATATTTCATATTATTTATGCAACGAAATTAGCTCACCACAATACCAGCCAACAATATTAATGGAGCAAATTGTACACAATAAAATTAGTCAGAAGTAGAAAATTTCGATGGATCAAATATTCATATTATATATGCTACAGAATTAGTTCACCACAATACTACTCGAAAATATCAATAGGGCATATTTTCTCAGTAAACTTTGACAACGGTAGACAATTTCAATATGACAGATTTTCATATTGTATACGCAATAATATTAGCTCACCACCATAATAGTTGAAAATATCAGTAGCGCAAATTTTCATATTATATATGCAATAATATTAGCTCACCAAAATACTGCTCGACAATACCAATTGCGCACGTTTTACACAATAAAATGTGGCAACAGTAGGTGGTTTCAATAAAACAAATTTTCATATTATATAGGCAACAAAATTAGTGCACAACAGTACGAGCAGAAAATATCAGTAGAGCAAATTTTCATATTATATATACAATAAATATAGCTCACCACAATACCAGTCGAAAATATCACTCGAGAAAATTTTCATATCATATATGCAATAAAATTAGCTCACCACAATACTAGTCGAAAATATCAGTAGTGCTAGTATTCATATTATATATGCAATAAAATTGGCTGCCCACATAACTAGTCGAAAATATCAGAAGAGCAGATCTTCATCTGATATATGCAATAAAGTTTGCTCACCACAATACTAGCTGACAATATCAGTAGAGAAAATCTTCATATTATAAACGAAATAAAATTAGGTCACCACAATACTAGTAGAAAATATCAGTAGATCAAATTATACGCAATTTAATGTGTCAACAGTAGAAAATTTAAATGCAACATATTTTCATATTATAAATATAACAATATTTGCTCACTACCATAATAGTCGAAAATATCAGTACAGCAAATTTTCATATCACATATGCAATGAAGTTAGCTCACGACAATACTAGTCGAAAATATCAGTACAGCAAATTTTCATATTATATACGCAATAATGTTAGCTCACAACTGTACTAGTGGGAAATAGCAGTATAGCAAATTTTCATATTATATATGCAATATAAGTAGCGCACCACAGTACTAGTCGAAAATATCAGTATAGCAAATCATCATATTATATATGCAATAAAATTAGGTCACCTCAGTAGTAGTCGGAAATATCAGTAGAACAAATTTTCATATTTGATATAAAATAAGATAAGCTCACCACAATGCTGGTAGAAAGTATCAGTATAGCAAATCATCATATTATATATGCAATAAAATTAGGTCACCTCAGTAGTAGTCGGAAATATCAGCAGAACCAATTTTCATATTTGATATAAAATAAGATAAGCTCACCACAATGTTGGTAGAAAATATCAGAAAAGCCATCCTTCATTTAATATATGCAATAACATTAGCTCACCACGACAGTAGGCGGAAATATCAGTAGACCAAAATTTCATATTATGTATGGAATGAAATTAGCTCACCACAACACTAGTCGAAAATATAAGTAGAGCAAATTTTCATAATATACATGCAATTAAATTAGCTCACCACAATACTAGTCGAAAATATCAGTAGCGCAAATTTTCACATTATATACGCAATAATGTTAGCTCACAACAATACTAGTAGAAAGTAGCAGTATAGCAAATTTTCAAATTATATATGCAATAAAGTTAGCCCACCCCAATAATAGTCGAAAATATCTGTAGTGCAAATCTTCATGTTATATGTGTAATAAAATTAGCTCACGACAATACCTGTCGAAAATGTAAGTATTGCAAGTATTCATATAATATGTGCAATAAAATTGGCACACCACAATACTAGTCGAAAATATCAGTAGAGTAAATTTTCATATTTTATATGCAATAAAATTAAATCACCACTATACCAGTCGAAAATATCAGTAGAGCAAATTTTCATACTATATGTGCAATAAAAGTAGCTAAAAACAGTACTAGTCGAAAATATCAGTAGAGCAAGTTTTCTTATTATATATGCAACGAAATTAATTCACCACAAAACTAGTTGAAAATATTAATGCAGCAAACTTTACACAATAAAATTTGTCAACAGTAGAAAATTTCAATGGAAGTAATTTTTATATTATGTAGGAAATAATATTAGCTCACAACAATAGTACTCGAAAATAACATAAGAGCAAGTTTTACACAATGAAATGTGTCAGCATTTGAAAATATCAATTTCAATATATTTTCATAATTTTATGTTCAATGTAATTAGCTCACCACACTACTAGTCGAAAAGAACAATAGTGCATATTTTACATAATAAAATTTGCCATCAGTAGAGAATTTCAATAAAACGCATTTTCATGTTATACATGCAATAAAATTATCTCACCGCAATACTGGTCGACAATATCAATAGATCAAATTTTCATATTATACATGGAATAAAATTGGCTCACCACAATACTAGTCGAAGGAATCAGTAAAGCTATTTTTCATACTATATATGCAATAAAATTAGGTCAACACAATACAAGCCGAAAGTATCAATAGAGCAAATTGTACACAATAAAATTTGTAAGCAATAGAAAATTTCATTCAATAGTACAAACCTACATATCATATACTCAATAAAATTAGCTCACCACAATACTAGTCGAAAATATCAGTACAGCTTAATATCCATATTATATATGAAATAAAATTGTCTCACCACGATACTAGTCGAAAATATCTTCAGAGAAATTTTCATGTTAAATATGCAATAAACTTAGCTCAGCACAATAGTAGTCCAATATAACAATAGAGCAAATTTTACGCAATAAAATTTGTCAACAGTAGACAATTTTAATAGAACGAATTTTCATATTATATACGCAATAAAATAGGCTCACCACAATACTAGTCGAAAATATCTGTATTGAAAATTTACATATTATATGTGCAGCAAAATGAGCTCACCACAATACTAGTCGAAAATATGAGTAGAGCAAATATTCATATTGTATACGCAATAAAATTAGCTCACTACAATACTAGACGAAAAAATCAGAACAGCAAATTCTCACATTATGCATGCACTAGAATTAGCTCACCACAATACTAGTGGAAGATATCAGTAGAGCAAATTTTCATATTATATATGCAATATTGATAGCTCACCACAATACTAGTCGAAAATATCAGTAGAGCAAATTTTCATATTATATACGCAATAATGTTAGCTCACAGCTGTACTAGTGGAAAATAGCAGTATAGCAAATTCTCATATTATATATGCAATGTAAGTAGCGCACCACAGTACTAGTCGAAAATATCTGTATAGCAAATCATCATATTATATATGCAATAAAATTAAGTCACCTCAGTAGTAGTCGGAAATATCAGAAGAACAAATTTTCATATTTGATATAAAATAAGATAAGCTCACCACAATGCTGGTAGTAAATATCAGTATAGCAAATCATCATATTATATATGCAATAAAGTTAGGTCACCTCAGTAGTAGTCGGAAATATCAGCGGAACAAATTTTCATATTTTATATAAAATAAGATAAGCTCACCACAATGCTGGTAGAAAATATCAGAAAAGCAAACCTTCATATTATATATGCAATAACATTAGCTCACAACGACAGTAGGCGGAAATATCAGTAGAGCAAAATTTCATATTATGTATGGAATAAAATTAGCTCACCACAACACTAGTCCAAAATATAAGTAGAGCAAATTTTCATATTATACATGCAATTAAATTAGCTCACCACAATACTAGTCGAAAATATCAGTAGAGCAAATTTTCATATTATATACGCAATAATGTTAGCTCACAGCAATACTAGTAGAAAGTAGCAGTATAGCAAATTTTCAAATTATATATGCAATAAAGTTAGCCCACCCCAATAATAGTCGAAAATATCTGTAGTGAAAATCTTCATATTATATGTGCAATAAAATTAGCTCACGACAATACCTGTCGAAAATATAAGTATGCAGGTATTCATATAATATATGCAATAAAATTAACTCACCACTATACCAGTCGAAAATATCAGTAGAGCAAATTTTCATACTATATGAGCAATAAAAATAGCTAAAAACAGTACTAGTCGAAAATATCAGTAGTGCAAATTTTCATACTATATGAGCAATAAAAATAGCTAAAAACAGTACTAGTCGAAAATATCAGTAGAGCAAATTTTCATTTTATATATGCAACGAAATTAATCCACCACAAAGCTAGTTGAAAATATTAATGCAGCAAATTTTACACAATAAAATTTGTCAACAGTAGAAAATTTCAATGGAAAAAAATTTTTATATTATATCGGAAATAATATTAGCTGACCACAATAGTACTCGAAAATAACATTAGAGCAAGTTTTACACAATGAAATATGTCAACAGTTGAAAATATCAATTTCAATATATTTTCATAATTTTATGTGCAATGTCATTAGCACACCACACTACTACTCGAAAAGAACATTAGTGCAAATTTTATGTAATAAAATTTGCCATCAGTAGAGAATTTCAATAAAACGCATTTTCATATTATACATGCAATAAAATTATCTCACCGCAATACTGGTCGACAATATCAATAGATCAAATTTTCATATTATACATGGAATAAAATTGGCTCACCACAATACTAGTCGAAGGAATCAGTAAAGCTATTTTTCATACTATATATGCAATAAAATTAGGTCAACACAATACAAGCCGAAAGTATCAATAGAGCAAATTGTACACAATAAAATTTGTAAGCAATAGAAAATTTCATTCAATAGAACAAACCTACATATCATATACTCAATAAAATTAGCTCACCACAATACTAGTCGAAAATATCAGTACAGCTTAATATCCATATTATATATGAAATAAAATTGTCTCACCACGATACTAGTCGAAAATATCTTCAGAGAAACTTTCATGTTAAATATGCAATAAACTTAGCTCAGCACAATAGTAGTCCAATATAACAATAGAGCAAATTTTACGCAATAAAATTTGTCAACAGTAGACAATTTTAATAGAACGAATTTTCATATTATATACGCAATAAAATAGGCTCACCACAATACTAGTCGAAAATATCTGTATTGAAAATTTACATATTATATGTGCAGCAAAATGAGCTCACCACAATACTAGTCGAAAATATGAGTAGAGCAAATATTCATATTGTATACGCAATAAAATTAGCTCACTACAATACTAGACGAAAAAATCAGAACAGCAAATTTTCACATTATGCATGCACTAGAATTAGCTCACCACAATACTAGTGGAAGATATCAGTAGAGCAAATTTTCATATTATATATGCAATATTGATAGCTCACCACAATACTAGTCGAAAATATCAGTAGAGCAAATTTTCATATTATATACGCAATAATGTTAGCTCACAGCTGTACTAGTGGAAAATAGCAGTATAGCAAATTCTCATATTATATATGCAATGTAAGTAGCGCACCACAGTACTAGTCGAAAATATCTGTATAGCAAATCATCATATTATATATGCAATAAAATTAGGTCACCTCAGTAGTAGTCGGAAATATCAGAAGAACAAATTTTCATATTTGATATAAAATAAGATAAGCTCACCACAATGCTGGTAGTAAATATCAGTATAGCAAATCATCATATTATATATGCAATAAAGTTAGGTCACCTCAGTAGTAGTCGGAAATATCAGCGGAACAAATTTTCATATTTTATATAAAATAAGATAAGCTCACCACAATGCTGGTAGAAAATATCAGAAAAGCAAACCTTCATATTATATATGCAATAACATTAGCTCACAACGACAGTAGGCGGAAATATCAGTAGAGCAAAATTTCATATTATGTATGGAATAAAATTAGCTCACCACAACACTAGTCCAAAATATAAGTAGAGCAAATTTTCATATTATACATGCAATTAAATTAGCTCACCACAATACTAGTCGAAAATATCAGTAGAGCAAATTTTCATATTATATACGCAATAATGTTAGCTCACAGCAATACTAGTAGAAAGTAGCAGTATAGCAAATTTTCAAATTATATATGCAATAAAGTTAGCCCACCCCAATAATAGTCGAAAATATCTGTAGTGAAAATCTTCATATTATATGTGCAATAAAATTAGCTCACGACAATACCTGTCGAAAATATAAGTATGCAGGTATTCATATAATATATGCAATAAAATTAACTCACCACTATACCAGTCGAAAATATCAGTAGAGCAAATTTTCATACTATATAAGCAATAAAAATAGCTAAAAACAGTACTAGTCGAAAATATCAGTAGTGCAAATTTTCATACTATATGAGCAATAAAAATAGCTAAAAACAGTACTAGTCGAAAATATCAGTAGTGCAAATTTTCATATTATATATGCAACGAAATTAATCCACCACAAAGCTAGTTGAAAATATTAATGCAGCAAATTTACACAATAAAATTTGTCAACAGTAGAAAATTTCAATGGAAAAAAATTTTTATATTATATCGGAAATAATATTAGCTCACCACAATAGCACTCGAAAATAACATTAGAGCAAGTTTTACACAATGAAATATGTCAACAGTTGAAAATATCAATTTCAATATATTTTCATAATTTTATGTGCAATGTCATTAGCACACCACACTACTACTCGAAAAGAACATTAGTGCAAATTTTATGTAATAAAATTTGCCATCAGTAGAGAATTTCAATAAAACGCATTTTCATATTATACATGCAATAAAATTATCTCACCGCAATACTGGTCGACAATATCAATAGATCAAATTTTCATATTATACGTGGAATAAAATTAGCTCACCACAATACAAGTCGAAGGAATCAGTAAAGCTATTTTTCATACTATATATGCAATAAAATTAGGTCACCACAGTAGTAGTCGCAAATATCAGTAAAACTAATTATCATAATATATATATGCAATAAAATTAGGTCACCACAGTAGTATTCGGAAATAACAGTAGAACCAATTTTCATATTAGATATAAAATAAAATTAGCTCACCACAATGCTAGTCGAAAATATAAGAAGAGCAAATTTCCATATTATATATGCAATAAAATTAACTCACCACAGTACTAGTCGAAAATACCAGTAAAGGAAATTTTCATATTATATATGCAATGAAGTTAGCTCACCACAATACTAGTTGAAAATATGAGCAGTGAAAATTTACATATCATATATGCAATAAAACTAGCCCACACCAATACTTGTGGGAAATATCAATAGAATAAATATTAATACTATATATACAATAAAATTAGCTCCCCACAATACTAGACGAAAATATCAGTAGAGCAAATTTTCATATTATATATGCAATAAAATTAGCTCACCACAGTACTAGTCGAAAATACCAGTAAAGGAAATTTTCATATTATATATGCAATGAAATTAGCTCACCACAATACTAATCCTATATATCAGTAGCGCAAACTTTCATATTATATATGCAATAAAATTAGCTCAACACAATACATGCCGAAAGTATAAATAGAACAAATTGTACACAATAAAATTTGTAAGCAATAGAAAATTTCATTCAATAGAACAAACCTACATATCATATGCTCAATAAAATTAGCTCACCACAATACTAGTCGAAAATATCAGTACAGCTTAATATCCATATTATATATGAAATAAAATTGTCTCACCACGATACTAGTCGAAAATATCTTCAGAGAAATTTTCATGTTATATATGCAATAAAATTAGCACAGCACAATACTAGTCGAATATAACAATAGAGCAAATTTTGCGCAATAAAATTTGTCAACAGTAGAGAATTTTAATAGAACGAATTTTCATATTATATACGCAATAAAATTGGCTCTCCACAATACTAGTCGAAAATATCAGTAGTGGAAATTTACATATTATATGTGCAACAAAATGAGCTCACCACAATACTAGCCGAAAATATGAGTAGAGCAAATTTTCGTATTGCATGTGCAATAAAATAAGCTCACCTCAATTCTAGTCGATAATATCAGTAGAGCAAATTTTTATATTTCATATGCAATAAAATTGGCCCACCCCAATACTAGACAGAAATATCAATAGAACAAATTTTCATATTATATATGCAATAAAATTGGCTCTCCACAACACTAGTCCAAAATATCAGGAGAGCTAATTTTCGTACCTCATATGCAATAAAATTATGTCAAAACAATACTAGTCGAATATATCAGAAGTGCAAGCTTTCATATAATATATGCAATAACATTAGCTCACCACAGTACTAGTCGAAAATATCAATAGTGCAAATTTTCATATTAAATATGCAATAAAATTAGCTCACTACGAGACTTGTTGAAAGTATCAATAGTTCCAATTATGAGCTATAAAGTTTGTCATCTGTAGAAAATTTCATTAAATAGAACAGATCTTCATATTATATATGCAATAAAATTACCTCACCACAATACTAGTCGAAAATATCAGTAGAGCTAATCTTCATATTGCATGTGCAATATAATTAGCTCACCACAGTACCAGTCGAAAATATCAGTGTAACAAATATTAATATTATATATGCAACAAAATTGTCTCACCACAATTCTTGTAGAAATTATCAGTAGAGCAAATTTTTATATTATATATGCAATAAAATTGGCTAACCACGATACTAGTCGAAAATATCAATCGATAAATTTTCATGTCATATATGCAGTACATTTAGCTCACCGCAATACTAATCGAAAATATCAGTAGAGCTAATTTTCATATTACATGTGCTATATATATAGCTCACCACAATGCTAGTGGAAAATATCAGTAGAGGAAGGTTTCTTATCATATATGCAATAAACTTAGCTCGTCACAATACTAGTCGAAAATATCAGTAGAGCAAATTTTCATATTGTATATGCAATGAAATTAGCTCACCACAATACTAGTCGAAAATATCAGTAGTGATAATTTTCATATTATATATGCAATAAAATTAGCCCACCACAATACTAGTCGGAAGTATCAGTAGATCAAATTTTCGTATTGCACATGCAATAAAATAAGCTCACCTCAATTCCAGTCGAAAATATCAGTAGAGCAAGTTTTCATATTATATATGCAACAAAATTAGCTCACCACAATACTAGTCGAAAATATCAATAGATCAAATTTCACAAAATAAAATGTGTCATCTGTAGAGAATTTCATTAAATTGAACAAATCATCATATTATATAGCGCAATAAAATTATCTCACCGCAATACTTGTCGAAATTATCAGTAGATAAAATTTTCATATCATATATGCATTAAGATTAGCTCAAGACATTACTATTAGAAAATATCATTCGAGAAAATTTTGATATTATACATGCAATAAAATTAGGAAACCACAATACTAATCGAAAATATCAGTGGAGCAAATTTTCATATTATATATGCTGTAAAGTTAGCGCTACAGAATAATTGTCGAAAATATCAGTAGAGATAAGTTTCATGTTATATATGCAATGAAAATAGCTCACATAAATAATAATCGAAAATACCGATACATCATATTATGTACACCAAATTTGTCAACAGTATAAAATTTCAATAGAACGAGTTTTCATGTTATATAGGCAATAAGATTAGCTCACCACAATACTAGTCTGAAATATCAGTAGAGCAAATTTTCGTATTGCATATGCAATAAAATAAGCTCACCTTAATTCTTGTCGAAAAATCAGTAGAGCAAATTTTCATATTATATATGCAATAACATCAGGTATCCACAATACTAGTCGAAAAATCAGTAGAGGAAATTTTCATATCATATATACAATAAAATTAGCATACTACAATACTAGTCGAAAATATCAATAGGACAAATACTCATATAATATATGCAATAAAATTAGCTCACCTCCATACTTCTAGATAATATCAGTGGTGCAAGTTTTCATACTACACGTGCAATATAATTAGCTCACCACAATATTAGTCTTAAATATCATTAGAGCAAATATTAAAATTATATATGCAATAAAGATAGCTCGTCTCAATTCCAGTCGAAAATATCAGTAGAGCAAGTTTTCATATTGTATATGCAATGAAATTAGCTCACCACAATACTAGTCGAAAAT
The DNA here is from genome assembly GCF_051020765.1 of Lasioglossum baleicum. Taxonomy (NCBI): domain Eukaryota; kingdom Metazoa; phylum Arthropoda; class Insecta; order Hymenoptera; family Halictidae; genus Lasioglossum; species Lasioglossum baleicum. The sequence goes on from NW_027471097.1 coordinate 11,736, forward strand.
ATCACTAGTGATAATTTTCATATTATATATGCAATAAAATTAGCCCATCACAATACTAGTAGAAAATACCAGTAGAGCAAATATACGTATTATATATCCAGTAAAATTAGATCCCAACAAGACTAGTCGAATATATCAGGAAAGCAAATTTTTATATTATATTTGGAATAAAATTGTCTCACATACTAGTCGCAAATATCTATAGAGAAAATTTCATATTATATTTGCAATAAAATTAGATCACCACAGCACCAGCCGAAAGTATCAGTAGAACCAATTTTCGTATTATATATGCAATAGAATTAGCTGACCACATTATTAGTCGAAATTATCAGTAGTGAAAATTTTCGTATTATATATGCAATGGAATTAGCTCACCATAATACTAGTGGAAAGTATCAGTAGTGAAAATTTTCATATTATATATGGAATAAAATTAGCTCACCTCAATTCCAGTCGAAAATATCAGTAGAGCAAATTTTCATATCATATATACAATAAAATTAGCATACTACAATACTAGTCGAAAATATCAATAGGACGAATAATCATATAATATATGCAAAAAAATTAGCTCACCTCCATACCTCTAGATAATATCAGTGGAGCAAGTTTTCATACTACACGTGCAATATAATTAGCTCACCACAATATTAGTCTTAAATATCATTAGAGCAAATATTAAAATTATATTTGCAATAAACTTAGCTCGTCACAATACTAGTCGAAAATATCAGTAGAGCAAATTTTCATATTGTATATGCAATAAAATTGGCTCTCCACAACACTAGTCTAAAATATCAGGAGAGCTAATTTTCGTACCTCATATGCAATAAAATTATGTCAACACAATACTAGTCGAATATATCAGAAGTGCAAGCTTTCATATAATATATGCAATAACATTAGCTCACCACAGTACTAGTCGAAAATATCAGTAGAGCAATATTTAATATTATATATGCAACAAAATTAGCTCACCACAATACTAGTCGAAAATATCAATAGATCAAATTTCACAAAATAAAATGTGTCATCTGTAGAGAATTTCATTAAATAGAACAAATCATCATACTATATAGCGCAATAAAATTAGCTCACCCCAATACTTGTCGAAATTATCAGTAGATAAAATTTTCATATCATATATGCATTAAGATTAGCTCACGACATTACTATTAGAAAATATCAGTCGAGAAAATTTTGATATAATACATGCAATATAATTAGGAAACCGCAATACTAATCGAAAATATCAGTAGAACAAATTTTCATAATATATATGCTATAAAGTTGGCTCTACAAAATAATTGTCGAAAATATCAGTAGAGATAATTGTCATGTTTTATATGCAATGAAATAAGCTCACCTCAATTCTAGGCGAAAATATCAGTAGAGCAAATTTTCATATTATATATCCACTAAAATTAGATGACAACAATGATAGTCGAAAATAACATAAGAGCAAATTTTCATAGTATATATGCATCAAAATAAGCTCACCATAATACTACTCGAAAATATTAGTAGAACAATTTTCATATAATATATGCATTAGAGTTAGCTCATCCCAATACTAGTCGAGAATATCAGTAGCGAAAATTTTCATATCATATATGCAATGAAATTAGTTCACCACAATAATTGTCATAAATATTAGTGGAGCAAAATTTAATACTATATATGGACTGATATTAGCACACCACAATGCTAGTCGAAAATATCATTAGAGCAAATTTTCATATCGCACATGCAATGAAATTAGCTAACCATAGTACTAGTCGAAAATATGAGTAGAGAAAGCTTTCATATTATATATGCAATAAAATTACCTCACCACAATACTAGTCGAAAATATCAGTAGAGCAAGTTTTTGTATTATATATACAATGAAATTAGCTTCCCACATTACTAGTCTACAATGTTAGTATAACAAATTTTCATATAATATATGCATTAAAATTAGCTCACCACAATATTGGTCGAGAATGTCAGTAAGCACATTTTCATAATATATATGGAATAAAATTAGCTCACCACAGTACTAGTTGAAAATATCAGTAGGTCAAACTGACATATTATATATGCTACAAAGATATTTCAACGCAATACTACTGGAAAATATCAGTAGAGAGAATATTCATATTATATACGCAGTAAAATTAGCTCACCACAGTACTAGTCGAAAATATCAGTAGAGCAAATTTTCATATCATATACGTATTGAAATTAGCTCACAACAATACGAGTCGAAAATATCAATAAGCAAATTTTGATATTATATATGCAATAAAATTGGCTCACCACAATACAAATCGAAAGTATCAGTATAGCAAATTCTCATATTATATATGCAATGTAAGTAGCGCACCACAGTACTAGTCGAAAATATCTGTATAGCAAATCATCATATTATATATGCAATAAAATTAGGTCACCTCAGTAGTAGTCGGAAATATCAGAAGAACAAATTTTCATATTTGATATAAAATAAGATAAGCTCACCACAATGCTGGTAGTAAATATCAGTATAGCAAATCATCATATTATATATGCAATAAAGTTAGGTCACCTCAGTAGTAGTCGGAAATATCAGCGGAACAAATTTTCATATTTTATATAAAATAAGATAAGCTCACCACAATGCTGGTAGAAAATATCAGAAAAGCAAACCTTCATATTATATATGCAATAACATTAGCTCACAACGACAGTAGGCGGAAATATCAGTAGAGCAAAATTTCATATTATGTATGGAATAAAATTAGCTCACCACAACACTAGTCCAAAATATAAGTAGAGCAAATTTTCATATTATACATGCAATTAAATTAGCTCACCACAATACTAGTCGAAAATATCAGTAGAGCAAATTTTCATATTATATACGCAATAATGTTAGCTCACAGCAATACTAGTAGAAAGTAGCAGTATAGCAAATTTTCAAATTATATATGCAATAAAGTTAGCCCACCCCAATAATAGTCGAAAATATCTGTAGTGAAAATCTTCATATTATATGTGCAATAAAATTAGCTCACGACAATACCTGTCGAAAATATAAGTATGCAGGTATTCATATAATATATGCAATAAAATTAACTCACCACTATACCAGTCGAAAATATCAGTAGAGCAAATTTTCATACTATATAAGCAATAAAAATAGCTAAAAACAGTACTAGTCGAAAATATCAGTAGTGCAAATTTTCATACTATATGAGCAATAAAAATAGCTAAAAACAGTACTAGTCGAAAATATCAGTAGAGCAAATTTTCATATTATATATGCAACGAAATTAATCCACCACAAAGCTAGTTGAAAATATTAATGCAGCAAATTTTACACAATAAAATTTGTCAACAGTAGAAAATTTCAATGGAAAAAAATTTTTATATTATATCGGAAATAATATTAGCTCACCACAATAGCACTCGAAAATAACATTAGAGCAAGTTTTACACAATGAAATATGTCAACAGTTGAAAATATCAATTTCAATATATTTTCATAATTTTATGTGCAATGTCATTAGCACACCACACTACTACTCGAAAAGAACATTAGTGCAAATTTTATGTAATAAAATTTGCCATCAGTAGAGAATTTCAATAAAACGCATTTTCATATTATACATGCAATAAAATTATCTCACCGCAATACTGGTCGACAATATCAATAGATCAAATTTTCATATTATACATGGAATAAAATTAGCTCACCACAATACAAGTCGAAGGAATCAGTAAAGCTATTTTTCATACTATATATGCAATAAAATTAGGTCACCACAGTAGTAGTCGCAAATATCAGTAAAACTAATTATCATAATATATATATGCAATAAAATTAGGTCACCACAGTAGTATTCGGAAATAACAGTAGAACCAATTTTCATATTAGATATAAAATAAAATTAGCTCACCACAATGCTAGTCGAAAATATAAGAAGAGCAAATTTCCATATTATATATGCAATAAAATTAACTCACCACAGTACTAGTCGAAAATACCAGTAAAGGAAATTTTCATATTATATATGCAATGAAGTTAGCTCACCACAATACTAGTTGAAAATATGAGCAGTGAAAATTTACATATCATATATGCAATAAAACTAGCCCACACCAATACTTGTGGGAAATATCAATAGAATAAATATTAATACTATATATACAATAAAATTAGCTCCCCACAATACTAGACGAAAATATCAGTAGAGCAAATTTTCATATTATATATGCAATAAAATTAGCTCACCACAGTACTAGTCGAAAATACCAGTAAAGGAAATTTTCATATTATATATGCAATGAAATTAGCTCACCACAATACTAATCCTATATATCAGTAGCGCAAACTTTCATATTATATATGCAATAAAATTAGCTCAACACAATACATGCCGAAAGTATAAATAGAACAAATTGTACACAATAAAATTTGTAAGCAATAGAAAATTTCATTCAATAGAACAAACCTACATATCATATGCTCAATAAAATTAGCTCACCACAATACTAGTCGAAAATATCAGTACAGCTTAATATCCATATTATATATGAAATAAAATTGTCTCACCACGATACTAGTCGAAAATATCTTCAGAGAAATTTTCATGTTATATATGCAATAAAATTAGCACAGCACAATACTAGTCGAATATAACAATAGAGCAAATTTTGCGCAATAAAATTTGTCAACAGTAGAGAATTTTAATAGAACGAATTTTCATATTATATACGCAATAAAATTGGCTCTCCACAATACTAGTCGAAAATATCAGTAGTGGAAATTTACATATTATATGTGCAACAAAATGAGCTCACCACAATACTAGCCGAAAATATGAGTAGAGCAAATTTTCGTATTGCATGTGCAATAAAATAAGCTCACCTCAATTCTAGTCGATAATATCAGTAGAGCAAATTTTTATATTTCATATGCAATAAAATTGGCCCACCCCAATACTAGACAGAAATATCAATAGAACAAATTTTCATATTATATATGCAATAAAATTGGCTCTCCACAACACTAGTCCAAAATATCAGGAGAGCTAATTTTCGTACCTCATATGCAATAAAATTATGTCAAAACAATACTAGTCGAATATATCAGAAGTGCAAGCTTTCATATAATATATGCAATAACATTAGCTCACCACAGTACTAGTCGAAAATATCAATAGTGCAAATTTTCATATTAAATATGCAATAAAATTAGCTCACTACGAGACTTGTTGAAAGTATCAATAGTTCCAATTATGAGCTATAAAGTTTGTCATCTGTAGAAAATTTCATTAAATAGAACAGATCTTCATATTATATATGCAATAAAATTACCTCACCACAATACTAGTCGAAAATATCAGAAGAGCTAATCTTCATATTGCATGTGCAATATAATTAGCTCACCACAGTACCAGTCGAAAATATCAGTGTAACAAATATTAATATTATATATGCAACAAAATTGTCTCACCACAATTCTTGTAGAAATTATCAGTAGAGCAAATTTTTATATTATATATGCAATAAAATTGGCTAACCACGATACTAGTCGAAAATATCAATCGATAAATTTTCATGTCATATATGCAGTACATTTAGCTCACCGCAATACTAATCGAAAATATCAGTAGAGCTAATTTTCATATTACATGTGCTATATATATAGCTCACCACAATGCTAGTGGAAAATATCAGTAGAGGAAGGTTTCTTATCATATATGCAATAAACTTAGCTCGTCACAATACTAGTCGAAAATATCAGTAGAGCAAATTTTCATATTGTATATGCAATGAAATTAGCTCACCACAATACTAGTCGAAAATATCAGTAGTGATAATTTTCATATTATATATGCAATAAAATTAGCCCACCACAATACTAGTCGGAAGTATCAGTAGATCAAATTTTCGTATTGCACATGCAATAAAATAAGCTCACCTCAATTCCAGTCGAAAATATCAGTAGAGCAAGTTTTCATATTATATATGCAACAAAATTAGCTCACCACAATACTAGTCGAAAATATCAATAGATCAAATTTCACAAAATAAAATGTGTCATCTGTAGAGAATTTCATTAAATTGAACAAATCATCATTTTATATAGCGCAATAAAATTATCTCACCGCAATACTTGTCGAAATTATCAGTAGATAAAATTTTCATATCATATATGCATTAAGATTAGCTCAAGACATTACTATTAGAAAATATCATTCGAGAAAATTTTGATATTATACATGCAATAAAATTAGGAAACCACAATACTAATCGAAAATATCAGTGGAGCAAATTTTCATATTATATATGCTGTAAAGTTAGCGCTACAGAATAATTGTCGAAAATATCAGTAGAGATAAGTTTCATGTTATATATGCAATGAAAATAGCTCACATAAATAATAATCGAAAATACCGATACATCATATTATGTACACCAAATTTGTCAACAGTATAAAATTTCAATAGAACGAGTTTTCATGTTATATAGGCAATAAGATTAGCTCACCACAATACTAGTCTGAAATATCAGTAGAGCAAATTTTCGTATTGCATATGCAATAAAATAAGCTCACCTTAATTCTTGTCGAAAAATCAGTAGAGCAAATTTTCATATTATATATGCAATAACATCAGGTATCCACAATACTAGTCGAAAAATCAGTAGAGGAAATTTTCATATCATATATACAATAAAATTAGCATACTACAATACTAGTCGAAAATATCAATAGGACAAATACTCATATAATATATGCAATAAAATTAGCTCACCTCCATACTTCTAGATAATATCAGTGGTGCAAGTTTTCATACTACACGTGCAATATAATTAGCTCACCACAATATTAGTCTTAAATATCATTAGAGCAAATATTAAAATTATATATGCAATAAAGATAGCTCGTCTCAATTCCAGTCGAAAATATCAGTAGAGCAAGTTTTCATATTGTATATGCAATGAAATTAGCTCACCACAATACTAGTCGAAAATATCACTAGTGATAATTTTCATATTATATATGCAATAAAATTAGCCCATCACAATACTAGTAGAAAATACCAGTAGAGCAAATATACGTATTATATATCCAGTAAAATTAGATCCCAACAAGACTAGTCGAATATATCAGGAAAGCAAATTTTTATATTATATTTGGAATAAAATTGTCTCACATACTAGTCGCAAATATCTATAGAGAAAATTTCATATTATATTTGCAATAAAATTAGATCACCACAGCACCAGCCGAAAGTATCAGTAGAACCAATTTTCGTATTATATATGCAATAGAATTAGCTGACCACATTATTAGTCGAAATTATCAGTAGTGAAAATTTTCGTATTATATATGCAATGGAATTAGCTCACCATAATACTAGTGGAAAGTATCAGTAGTGAAAATTTTCATATTATATATGGAATAAAATTAGCTCACCTCAATTCCAGTCGAAAATATCAGTAGAGCAAATTTTCATATCATATATACAATAAAATTAGCATACTACAATACTAGTCGAAAATATCAATAGGACGAATAATCATATAATATATGCAAAAAAATTAGCTCACCTCCATACCTCTAGATAATATCAGTGGAGCAAGTTTTCATACTACACGTGCAATATAATTAGCTCACCACAATATTAGTCTTAAATATCATTAGAGCAAATATTAAAATTATATTTGCAATAAACTTAGCTCGTCACAATACTAGTCGAAAATATCAGTAGAGCAAATTTTCATATTGTATATGCAATAAAATTGGCTCTCCACAACACTAGTCTAAAATATCAGGAGAGCTAATTTTCGTACCTCATATGCAATAAAATTATGTCAACACAATACTAGTCGAATATATCAGAAGTGCAAGCTTTCATATAATATATGCAATAACATTAGCTCACCACAGTACTAGTCGAAAATATCAGTAGAGCAATATTTAATATTATATATGCAACAAAATTAGCTCACCACAATACTAGTCGAAAATATCAATAGATCAAATTTCACAAAATAAAATGTGTCATCTGTAGAGAATTTCATTAAATAGAACAAATCATCATACTATATAGCGCAATAAAATTAGCTCACCCCAATACTTGTCGAAATTATCAGTAGATAAAATTTTCATATCATATATGCATTAAGATTAGCTCACGACATTACTATTAGAAAATATCAGTCGAGAAAATTTTGATATAATACATGCAATATAATTAGGAAACCGCAATACTAATCGAAAATATCAGTAGAACAAATTTTCATAATATATATGCTATAAAGTTGGCTCTACAAAATAATTGTCGAAAATATCAGTAGAGATAATTGTCATGTTTTATATGCAATGAAATAAGCTCACCTCAATTCTAGGCGAAAATATCAGTAGGGCAAATTTTCATATTATATATCCACTAAAATTAGATCACAACAGTGATAGTCGAAAATACCAGAAGAGCAAATTTTCATATTATATATGCATCAAAATAAGCTCACCATAATACTACTCGAAAATATTAGTAGAACAATTTTCATATCATATATGCATTAGAGTTAGCTCACCCCAATACTAGTCGAGAATATCAGTAGGGAAAATTTTCATATCATATATGCAATGAAATTAGTTCACCACAATAATTGTCATAAATATTAGTGGAGCAAAATTTAATACTATATATGGAATGATATTAGCACACCACAATGCTAGTCGAAAATATCATTAGAGCAAATTTTCATATCGCATATGCAATGAAATTAGCTAACGATAGTACTAGTCGAAAATATCAGTAGAGAAAGCTTTCATATTATATATGCAATAAAATTACCTCACCACAATACTAGTCGAAAATATCAGTAGAGCAAGTTTTTGTATTATATATGCAATAACATAAGTTCGCCACAATACAAGTACAAAATACCAATAGGACAAATTTTACACAATAAAATTTGTCGGCAGTAGATAATTTCAATAGAACGAATTTTCACTTAATATGTGCAATAAAATTAGCTCATCACTGTACTCGTCGAATATATCAGTCGTACAAATTTTCACATTGTACATGAAATAAAATAATCTCACCACAATACTAGTCGAGAATATCAGTAGGGAAAATTTTCATATCATATATGCAATGAAATTAGCTCACCACAATAATTGTCAAAAATATTAGTGGAGCAAATTTCAATATTATATATGGAATGATATTAGCTCACCACAATGCTAGTCGAAAATATCAGTAGATCAAATTTTCATATTATATATGCATCAAAATAAGCTCACCACAATAATAGTCGATAATATCAGTAGAGCAAATTTTCACACTATATATATACGGTAAAGTCAGTCACCACAATACCAGTCGAAAATATCTGTAGAGCAAATTTTCATACTGTATATGCATTAAATTTAGCTCACTGCATTACTAGTCGAAAGTATCAATGGAGCAAATTTTCATATTATATACGCAATGAAATTAGCACACGGCACTACTAGTCGAAAATATCAGTGGAGCAAATTTTCATATTATATATGCAATAAAATAGTCCCACCACAATACTAGTCGAATATATCAGAAGTGCAAGCTTTCATATAATATATGCAATAACATTAGCTCACCACAGTACTAGTCGAAAATATCAGTAGAGCAATATTTAATATTATATATGCAACAAAATTAGCTCACCACAATACTAGTCGAAAATATCAATAGATCAAATTTCACAAAATAAAATGTGTCATCTGTAGAGAATTTCATTAAATAGAACAAATCATCATACTATATAGCGCAATAAAATTAGCTCACCCCAATACTTGTCGAAATTATCAGTAGATAAAATTTTCATATCATATATGCATTAAGATTAGCTCACGACATTACTATTAGAAAATATCAGTCGAGAAAATTTTGATATAATACATGCAATATAATTAGGAAACCGCAATACTAATCGAAAATATCAGTAGAACAAATTTTCATAATATATATGCTATAAAGTTGGCTCTACAAAATAATTGTCGAAAATATCAGTAGAGATAATTGTCATGTTTTATATGCAATGAAATAAGCTCACCTCAATTCTAGGCGAAAATATCAGTAGGGCAAATTTTCATATTATATATCCACTAAAATTAGATCACAACAGTGATAGTCGAAAATACCAGAAGAGCAAATTTTCATATTATATATGCATCAAAATAAGCTCACCATAATACTACTCGAAAATATTAGTAGAACAATTTTCATATCATATATGCATTAGAGTTAGCTCACCCCAATACTAGTCGAGAATATCAGTAGGGAAAATTTTCATATCATATATGCAATGAAATTAGTTCACCACAATAATTGTCATAAATATTAGTGGAGCAAAATTTAATACTATATATGGAATGATATTAGCACACCACAATGCTAGTCGAAAATATCATTAGAGCAAATTTTCATATCGCATATGCAATGAAATTAGCTAACGATAGTACTAGTCGAAAATATCAGTAGAGAAAGCTTTCATATTATATATGCAATAAAATTACCTCACCACAATACTAGTCGAAAATATCAGTAGAGCAAGTTTTTGTATTATATATGCAATAACATAAGTTCGCCACAATACAAGTACAAAATACCAATAGGACAAATTTTACACAATAAAATTTGTCGGCAGTAGATAATTTCAATAGAACGAATTTTCACTTAATATGTGCAATAAAATTAGCTCATCACTGTACTCGTCGAATATATCAGTCGTACAAATTTTCACATTGTACATGAAATAAAATAATCTCACCACAATACTAGTCGAGAATATCAGTAGGGAAAATTTTCATATCATATATGCAATGAAATTAGCTCACCACAATAATTGTCAAAAATATTAGTGGAGCAAATTTCAATATTATATATGGAATGATATTAGCTCACCACAATGCTAGTCGAAAATATCAGTAGATCAAATTTTCATATTATATATGCATCAAAATAAGCTCACCACAATAATAGTCGATAATATCAGTAGAGCAAATTTTCACACTATATATATACGGTAAAGTCAGTCACCACAATACCAGTCGAAAATATCTGTAGAGCAAATTTTCATACTGTATATGCATTAAATTTAGCTCACTGCATTACTAGTCGAAAGTATCAATGGAGCAAATTTTCATATTATATACGCAATGAAATTAGCACACGGCACTACTAGTCGAAAATATCAGTGGAGCAAATTTTCATATTATATATGCAATAAAATAGTCCCACCACAATACTAGTCGAATATATCAGAAGTGCAAGCTTTCATATAATATATGCAATAACATTAGCTCACCACAGTACTAGTCGAAAATATCAGTAGAGCAATATTTAATATTATATATGCAACAAAATTAGCTCACCACAATACTAGTCGAAAATATCAATAGATCAAATTTCACAAAATAAAATGTGTCATCTGTAGAGAATTTCATTAAATAGAACAAATCATCATACTATATAGCGCAATAAAATTAGCTCACCCCAATACTTGTCGAAATTATCAGTAGATAAAATTTTCATATCATATATGCATTAAGATTAGCTCACGACATTACTATTAGAAAATATCAGTCGAGAAAATTTTGATATAATACATGCAATATAATTAGGAAACCGCAATACTAATCGAAAATATCAGTAGAACAAATTTTCATAATATATATGCTATAAAGTTGGCTCTACAAAATAATTGTCGAAAATATCAGTAGAGATAATTGTCATGTTTTATATGCAATGAAATAAGCTCACCTCAATTCTAGGCGAAAATATCAGTAGGGCAAATTTTCATATTATATATCCACTAAAATTAGATCACAACAGTGATAGTCGAAAATACCAGAAGAGCAAATTTTCATATTATATATGCATCAAAATAAGCTCACCATAATACTACTCGAAAATATTAGTAGAACAATTTTCATATCATATATGCATTAGAGTTAGCTCACCCCAATACTAGTCGAGAATATCAGTAGGGAAAATTTTCATATCATATATGCAATGAAATTAGTTCACCACAATAATTGTCATAAATATTAGTGGAGCAAAATTTAATACTATATATGGAATGATATTAGCACACCACAATGCTAGTCGAAAATATCATTAGAGCAAATTTTCATATCGCATATGCAATGAAATTAGCTAACGATAGTACTAGTCGAAAATATCAGTAGAGAAAGCTTTCATATTATATATGCAATAAAATTACCTCACCACAATACTAGTCGAAAATATCAGTAGAGCAAGTTTTTGTATTATATATGCAATAACATAAGTTCGCCACAATACAAGTACAAAATACCAATAGGACAAATTTTACACAATAAAATTTGTCGGCAGTAGATAATTTCAATAGAACGAATTTTCACTTAATATGTGCAATAAAATTAGCTCATCACTGTACTCGTCGAATATATCAGTCGTACAAATTTTCACATTGTACATGAAATAAAATAATCTCACCACAATACTAGTCGAGAATATCAGTAGGGAAAATTTTCATATCATATATGCAATGAAATTAGCTCACCACAATAATTGTCAAAAATATTAGTGGAGCAAATTTCAATATTATATATGGAATGATATTAGCTCACCACAATGCTAGTCGAAAATATCAGTAGATCAAATTTTCATATTATATATGCATCAAAATAAGCTCACCACAATAATAGTCGATAATATCAGTAGAGCAAATTTTCACACTATATATATACGGTAAAGTCAGTCACCACAATACCAGTCGAAAATATCTGTAGAGCAAATTTTCATACTGTATATGCATTAAATTTAGCTCACTGCATTACTAGTCGAAAGTATCAATGGAGCAAATTTTCATATTATATACGCAATGAAATTAGCACACGGCACTACTAGTCGAAAATATCAGTGGAGCAAATTTTCATATTATATATGCAATAAAATAGTCCCACCACAATACTAGTAGAAAATATCAGTAGAAAAATTTTCATATCATATATGCAATGAAATAAGCTCACCACAATACGAGTCGAAAATATCAGTAAGCAAATTTTGATATTATATATGCTATAATGTTAGCTCTCCAAAATACTAGTCGAAAGTATCAGTGGAGCAAATTTTCATAGTATATAGACTGTAAAGCTAGCTCTCCACAGTACCAGTCGATAATATCAGTAGTGCAAATTTTCATACGATGTATTCAATAAAATTAACTCAACACATAACTACTCGAAAACATAAATAGAGCAAATTTCCATACTATATACGAAATAAAATTTGCTCACAAAAATACTGGTTCAAAATATAAGTGCAGCAAATTTTCATATTATATATGCAATAAAATTAGCTCACAACAGCACTAGTCAATAATATCAGCTGAACATATTCTCATATTATATAAGCAATAAAATTAGCTCACCACAGTACTAGTCGAAAATATTAGGAGAGCAAATTGTCATATAATATATGCATTAAAATTAGCTCACCACAATAGTAGTAGATAATATCAGTTGAGCAAATTTTCATATTGTATATGCATTAAAATTAGCTCACGACAGTACTTGTCGAAAATATCAGTAGTGCAAATTTTCATATTATATATACAATGAAATTAGCTTCCCACATTACTAGTCTACAATATTAGTATAACAAATTTTCATATAATATATGCATTAAAATTAGCTCACCACAATATTGGTCGAGAATGTCAGTAAGCACATTTTCATAATATATATGGAATAAAATTAGCTCACCACAGTACTAGTTGAAAATATCAGTAGGTCAAACTGACATATTATATATGCTACAAAGATATTTCAACGCAATACTACTGGAAAATATCAATAGAGAGAATATTCATATTATATATGCAATAAGGTTAGCTCACCACAATATTGGTCGAAAATATCAGTAATCAAATTTTCATATTATATATGCAATGAAATTGGCTCACCGCAATACTAGTCGTAAATATCGGTAGAGCCAATTTTCGTATTGTATATGCATCAAAATTAGCTCACCACAATACTAGTAGAAAATATCAGTAGGAAAAATTTTCATATCATATATGCAATGAAAGAAGCTCACCACAATACGAGTCGAAAATATCAATAAGCAAATTTTGATATTATATATGTAATAAAATTGGCTCACCACAATACAAATCGAAAATATCAGTAGAGCAAATTTTCATATTATATATGCAATAAAATTAGCTCACCACAGTACTAGTCGAAAATATGAGTAGAGCAAATCGTAATATTATATATGAAATAAAATTAGCTGACCACAATACGATTCGAAAATGTCAGTGGAGCAAATTGTCATATTATGTATGTAATAAAATTGGATCACCACAATACGAGCCGAAAATATCAGTTGAGCAAATTTTCATATTATATCTGCAGTAAAATTTGATCACCACAATACTATTCGAAAATACCCGTAGGCAAAATTTTCTTATTTTATATGCAATAAAATTAGCTCAACACAATACTAGTAGAAAATATCAGTAAAGCAAATTTATATATTATATATGCAACAGAATTAGCTCACCGCACTTCTAGTCGACAATATGAACACAACAAATTTTACACAATAAAGTTTTTCAACAGTAGGAAATATCATTACAACAAATTGTCATATTATATGCGCAATAAAATCAGCTCAACACAATACTATTCGATAATAACAATCGAGGAAATTTATATATTATATATGCAACTGAATTAGCTAACAACAATACCGGTCGAAAATATCAATAGAGAAAATTTTATACAATCAAATTTGTCAACAGTAGAAAATTTCATTACAACATATTTTCATATTATGTTCGCAATGAAACTAGCTCATCACAATACTAGTCGAAAGTATCAGTAGAGCAAACTTATATATTATATATGCAGCAGAATTAGCTCACAACAATACCAGTCGAAAATACAAGTAGAGGAAATTTTCATATTATATATGCAATAAAATTAGGTCAACAGAATTCTAGTAGAAAATATCAGTACAGCAAATTTTCATATTATATATGCAATAAAATTAGCTCACCGCAATAGTAGTCGAAAATATCAGTAGACCAAATTTTCATATTATATATGCAAGAAAATTAGGTCACCGCAGTAATAGTCGAAAATATCATTGGTGCAAATTTTACACAGTAAAATTTGCCAACAGTAGAAGATTGCAATGCAAAAAATTTTCATATTTTATATGCAATTAAATTAGATCATCACGATACTAGTCGAGAATATCAGCTGAGCATGTTATCATATTACATATGCAATAAAATTAGCTAACCACAATACTAGCCGAAAATATCAATACAGCAAATTTAACACAATAAAATTTGTCAGCGGTAGCAAATATCATTACATCAAATTTTCATACTATATACCCAACAAAATTAGCTCACCACAATACCAGTCGAAAATATCATTATAGCAAATTTTCGTGTTACATATGCAATAAAATTAGATCATCACAATACTAGACAAAAATGAGTAGAGAAAATTTTCATATTACATAGGCAATATAATTAGATCATAATAATATTAGTCAAAAATATAAGTAGAGCAAATTTTCATATTATGTATGCAATGAAATTGGCTCACCACATTACTGGCCGAAAATATCAATACATCAAATTTTACAAAAAAAAAAATTTGTCATCACTAGATCGTTCTAGTAGAAGAAACTTTCATGTTATACACGCAATAAAATTGGCACAACACATTACTAGTCGAAAATATTAGTAGTGCAAAATCTCATATTATATATGCAATAACGTTAGCTCATCGCAAAATTATTCGAAAATGTCAGTAGGGCATGTTTTCATATTATATGTGCATTAAAATTTGCCGACTTCAGTACTAGTCGAAAATATAAGTAGAGCAAATTTTCATATCATATACGTAATGAAATTAGCTCACAACAATGCTTGTCGAAAGTATCAGTAGAGCAAATTTTCAAATAATATATGCAATAAAATTAGCTCACCACATTACTAGTCAAAGATGTAAGTAGAGCAACTTTTCATATTATATATGCAATAAAATTAGGTCAACAGGAATCTAGTAGAAAATATCAGTACAGCAAATTTTCATATTATATATGCAATAAAATTAGCTCACCGCAATAGTAGTCGAAAATATCAGTAGACCAAATTTTCATATTATATATGCAAGAAAATTAGGTCACCGCAGTAATAGTCGAAAATATCATGGGAACAATTTTTACACAGTAAAATTTGTCAACAGTAGAAGATTGCAATGCAAAATATTTTCATATTATATATGCAATAAAATTAGACCATCACGATACTAGTCGAGAATATCAGCTGAGCATGTTATCATATTACATATGCAATAAAATTAGCTAACCACAATACTAGCCGAAAATATCAATACAGCAGATTTAACACAATAAAATTTGTCAGCTGTAGCAAATATCATTACAACAAATTTCCATATTATATACCCAACAAAATTAGCTCAGCACAATACTAGTCGAAAATATCAATAGAGGAAATTTTACAGGATAATATTTGTCAGCAGTAGAAGACTTCAATACACCATATTTTTTTATTATACATGCAATAAAATTAGCTCACCGTAATACTAGTCGATAATATCAATAGAGCAAATTCTACACAATAAAATTTGTCAACAGTAGAAAATTTCAATGCGACAAATTTTCATATTATACACGCAATAAAATTAGCTCACCACAATGCTACTCGAAAATATAAGTAAAGCAAATTTCATATTATATGCGCAATGATATTAGCTCACCACAATAAAAGTTGAAAGTATCAGTAGAGCAAATTTTCAATATATATACGCAGTAAAATTAGCTCACCACAGTACTAGTCGAAAATATCAGTAGAGCAAATTTTCATATCATATACGTATTGAAATTAGCTCACAACAATACGAGTCGAAAATATCAATAAGCAAATTTTGATATTATATATGCAATAAAATTGGCTCACCACAATACAAATCGAAAGTATCAGTAGAGCAAATTTTCATATTATATATGCAATATAATTAGCTCACCACAATACTAGTCGAAAATATCAGTACAGCAAATTTTCATATTATAAATGCAATAAAATTAGCTCACCGCAATACTAGTCGAAAATATCAGTAGAGCAATTTGTCATATTTTATATGCAATAAAATTAGCTGACAACAATACTAGTCGAAAATATCAGTAGAGCAAATGTTCTTATAATATATGCAATAAAATTAGCTCACCACAATACTAGCTGAAAGTATAAGTAGAGCAAATTTTCATGTTATATATGCGTTGAAATTAGCTCTCCACAGTACTAGATGAAAACATCAATGGAGCAAATTTTACACAATTATATTTGTCAACAGTAGAATATTACGAATATTAAAGTAGAGTGTCCAACTGTTCTAGATCGTTATA
>NW_027471098.1:0-29175 GCF_051020765.1 Lasioglossum baleicum
CAGCGGATTTACTACGGAATTACCTATTTGATTACCGGATTTGACTACCGGAATCTCAAGATAGGTGATGCTTTGACCTACTCGTCCGACTCTCAAAGGAGGTGGTAAAGTTCCCGAACGGTTTGATAATCGATATCCTAAATTCATGCATGAAGTTAATGTGCCCGACACTTGAATGCAGACTAATTTCTATCTCTGGACACGAAGATATCCACTAAAAGTGGCTGGTTTACTTCTCCGACGGTAGGACCATCGGTAAAGCGTTTGACTTTATACCAATTGGAAACGTTCAACGACGCTTCCACGCTCTACCTTAATACTCAAACCGTGAATTAATGAGTCAGTTGCCAATACTCTTCAGCGGAGTTACTCTCGGTTTTCTCGGGTTGCCTGTCGGGATCACGGGATATGTGAAGCTATTGATTTTGCCGTTCGTCTTTCACAGGTGGTGGAAACGTTGTCGAACCGCTTGAACCTCGACGTTCTAATTGATGCATGAAATTAAGGTGCCAGTTACTAAAATGTGTAATTGTTCGCACCTCTGTACTCGCTGTTATACCCTCGATACAGCGGGTTTGTTTTTCGGAAGGCCTTCATTAAAACCATTGACTTTATACCAATTGGTAACGCTCTCAAACGGCTTGACGGCCTGGTATAATATTCAAACCGTCAATTGAGGTGACTATTGCCAATACTGTACAACGCATTTACTCCCGGAATATCTGGTTTAACTTTCGGAATCACACTATATCTGCATCTGCCGACTTAGCCGATCGTCTCTCATAGCATTTGGTAATGTCCTCAAACGGATTGACGCTATATTTTAATATTCAAACCGTGAATTAATGTATCTTTTGCCAATCCTCTCCATCGCATTTACTCAGGAATACCTGGTTTGAGTTCGGAATCACAGGTATAGGTTGTGCTGTTTATGTAGCTATGCGACTAGCGAAGATGGTGGTACCGTTCTAGGACGGTTAGACTCCCGATTTTGCTATTCATACATAAATATGTGGCGTCCGTCTAGTAGAATGGCCACTATTTAATTCCGTGACCACTGAGCAAAGCTCTCCCTACAGCGGGTCATATTCTCGGACGGTAGGACCGTTGGTAGAAAAGCTTGACTCTATACGTATGGTTAACGTCCTGCAACGGATTAACACTATACATTAATATTCATACACTGAAGGAAGGTGTCTGTTGCCAATTCTGGTAAGCAGAATTACTCCGGAATACCTGGTGCGACTCACGGAATCACAGTATGGATGAAGCTATTGACTTAGACGTTCGCCTTTCAAAGATGTTGGTAATATACGTAAACAGTTTGACCATCGATATGCCAATTCATAGGAGAAATTAAGGTGCCGTCGCTAAAGTGCATACTAGTTTATGTCTCTGGATACGAAGTTATACTCTCGATACAGCGGATTAGATTCACAGAAGGAACGGCCTTCGGTGAAAAATGAAAGTCTATACCAATAGGTAAAGGTGAACAACTGTGTCACTCTATACCTTAATATTTATACCGGGAAGTAGTGTTTCTAATGTCCATACTGTACACATACTCACGGTATACCTGTTGTGACTCTTGGATTCACAGGATAGGTCAAGCTATTGTCGTAGCTGTGCGATACTTAAAAATGGTGGTAACTTTCTCAAACCGTATGACACTCGATCTTCGTATTCTTACATGAAATTAGGGTGCCGTCACGCAAATGTATACTAATTTTTCCCGCAGGTCACGATGTCGTAATCTCGATACAGCGGGTTAGGTTCTCCGAAGGTAAGGCCATCGTAAAGCGTTTGACGTTATATGAATGCAATTTCGAACCGAAAGGCATTCTGTAACATGTTTGACCCTACACCTATGGGCATTGATCTACAACGGCTTGATGGCCTGCTTTAATAATGAAACCGTCAATTAAGGTGTCTACTGCCAATACTGTTTCAATACCGGAATCACAGGTAGCTTGACATCACATATTCTAATCCCTGCACGAAATTAAGATGCCTGCTGCTAAAATTTATAGTAATTTGTTCCACTGAACACGATGTTCTACTCTCGATACATTGGGTTAGACTCACGGCAGGTAAGACGTTCGGTAAAATGTTTGACATGATACAAATTGGTAACGTTCTCATGTGGATTCACGCTCTACTTTAATACTCAAACCGTGAATTAAGGTGTCCATGCGCTATACGGTTCAGCAGATTTACTTAAGGAATACCTGGTATGACTTCAGTAGCACAGGATATGTGAGCTATTCATTTAGCTGATCGAATATCATAGAAGGTGAAATCGGCCTCGAACTGTTTAGCCTGCACCTTCTATTTCACACATGAAATTAGCATGCCAGCACTATAACATATACTCATAGGATTCTCTAAGCACGAAGATATACTCTCAATTGAGTGGGATAGTTTTTCGGAAGGTAAGTCTTCCGTAAAACATTTGACATTACAGGAAATTGTAACGCTCTTTCACGCGCTGACACTCTATTTTTAGTATTCATTCCGCGAATTGAGGTATCCAATGCCAATACTGTACAGTGCATATACTCCCGAATATCTCGTTTGAGTTTCGGTACCACAGGTTATATGAAGCTATTGACGTACCTGTTCGAATCTCAAAGATGGTTGCAACATTCTCCAACGGTTTGACACTCGAACTTCGAATTTATTCCTGAAATTATGGTGCCCGTCATTAAAACTTATAGTAATTTGTTCCACTGAACACGAGGATATTGTCTCGAAACAGCGGTTAGATTGACTGCCAAGTAAGACTTTCTGTTAAAAGATTGACGCTATACCAATAGGTAGCGTCTTGCAACGCATTTACTCAGTACCTTTTTATTTAAACCGTGAGTTGAGTGAGGTGTCTACTGCTAATACTGTATAATGGATTTACTCCCTGATTAGCTGGCTTTACTCTCAGAATCACAGGATAGGTGACGCTATTAACCTAACCGTTCGACTGTCAATGAGGTTGGTAACGTTCCCGAACGGATTACCTTCTATCTTCAGATTCATACATGAAATTAATGCGACCGTCTGCATAATGTATAGTAATTTCTTCTTCTAAACGAGTGTTGTAATCTCGACATAGCGGATTGGACATTCGCAGTGCAAGGTCTTCAGTAAAACGTTTGACATTATACGAATTGGTAACATTCTCAAATGGAGTGACGCTCTACTTTAATACCCATACCGTGAATTAATGTGTCCAGTGCCAATACTGTTCAGCGGATTTAAGCCTGGAATACCAGGTTTGGCTCTCGGAATCTCAGGAGTAGCTGAAGCTATTGACTCAGCCGTTAGAGTCTCAAGAATGCCGTAACGTTATCGAAAGGTTTAGCCATCGATCTTCTAATTCATACTTGACTTTAGTGAACCGTCACTAAAATGTATAATAATGTGTTTCCCTAAACACGAAGTTAAACACTCGATGAAGCCGGAGAGGATTGCGGATGATAAGGCTTTCGGTAAAACGTTTGTCTGTATACGAATAGGTGTCGCTCTGTCACTGTATGTTGCTTTACTTTAATATTCGAACTGTGTATTACGGTGTCTATTGCCAAAACTGTTCAACGTACTATCTCCCGGAATACCTGGTTGAGACTCCGAATCACAGGGTAGGTGAAGCAATTGACTTAGCTGTTTGTCTCTGATAGATGTTGGAAGCGTTCGGGAACGATTTGATACTCTACCTTACAATTCATACATGAAATAATGCTGCCCCGACTGAAATTTAATCTAATATGTTTACACAATACGTAGTTTTACTCCCGATAGGGAGGGATAATTTTTCGGGAAGGTAGGTATTCGGTAAAAAGAATGACTAAATACGAATTGGTAATGTTCGCCGAAGGTTGAGTATCTACTGTAATATTCATTCAGTTAATTAATGTCTCGATTGCCAATACTGTTCAGCGGAATCACTCAGGCATACCTGGTTTAGCTCTAGGAATCACAGGACGGGTGAAGCTATTGACTTCGCCGTTCGATTCTCACAGAAGGTGAAATCGTTTTCGACGGTTTGACTTTTGGTTATTCTATTCATAAATGAAAATAAGGATCCGGCTTGCTAATGTGTCTACTAATTTCTTTCTGTGAACATTAAGCTGACCACACGATACTGCGCGTTGGGATCTGCGAAGGTAAGGTAAACGGTAAGAAGAATTGCTTTATAAGAATTTTTATTGATCTTATACGGTTTGACTGTCACCTTCAATTTTCATACTGTGAATTGTGATGTCTATTGTCAATACTCTTCAGCGGATATACACCCGGAATGCCTCGTTTGACTTCGAATCATAAAGGGGCGAAGCTACTGACTTAGCCGATCGATCCCCAAAGAACGTGTTAACATTCTCAAAGGGTTTAAACCTCGACCTTGTAATTCATAACTGAAATTAAGGTGCCAGTCCCGAACTGAATACATATCTTTGCTTTCGTAAACGAATTGACGCTCTACTTTAATATTCAAAGCGTGAATTAAGTTGTATATTGCCAATAGTGCACAGGGAATTCACTTCCGGAATATCTGGATTGACTCTCGGAATCATGGGATAGGTGTCAGCTATTGACTTAGTTGCGCGACATTCATGGAAGGGTGATAACGTGCTCGAACAGTTTGGCTCTCCATTTTGCTACTCATGCATGAAAATAACGTGACGGTCTACTAAAATTTCTACAAATTGGTTTCCGTGAACAATAAGCAAGTCACTTGTTAGATCGGGATAGGTTCTCCTAAGGATTAGGTATTCGGTAAAGGAATGACACTATACGAAATCGCAATGCTCTCCAACGGTTTGACTGTCTACTTCAATATTCACACCGTGAAATAGGATGCATTTTGCATAGCGGGTCAGCGGATTTATTACCGAAATACCTCGTATGACTCCTGGAATATCTGAATAGGTGAAGCTAATGACTTAACAGTTCGTCCACTCCAAGAACGTTGCAACGTTATCGAACGATTTGACCCTGGATCTCCTAGTTCCTACATGATGTTAGGTACCCGTCACTAAAACGTATACCAGTTTGTACTTCTGAACAGGACGTTATACTCTCGATACAGCCGGTTAGTTTTTCGGAGGTAAGGCATTCTGTAAGAAGCTTGAGCCTATGCCTACAGGTAGTGTTATACATCGGACTGACGGCATGGTTATTATATTCAAAGCGTGAATCGATGTGTCCGTTGCCAATTGCGTTCAGCTCATTTACTCCAGGGATATCTGGTTTGTCTTTCGGAATCACAGGAGCATGTGAGCCTATTAACTTAACTTTGGGACGCTCAAAGAAGGCGATATCGTTCTCGTACGCTTTGACTCTCGATATTGACATTTATACACAAGAATGTGGTGTCCGTCCACTAAAATGCCTACTAATTTGTGTCCGTAAACAGTAAGCGGGGACTCTCGCTACAACGTGTTAGATTCTCGAAAGGTAAGGTATTCGATGCAGAGAATGACTTAATTTGAATTGGTAATGTTCGCCGACGTTTTGAAACTCTACATTAATATTCATATAGTCAATTAATGTGTCGATTGCCAATACTATTCAGTGGATTACCTCCTGGAATACCTGGTATAGCTACAGGAATCACAGGTGGTATGAAGTTATTGACTTCGCCGTTCGATTCTCAAAGAAGGTGGTAGCGTTTCCGAACGGTCTGAGTTTCGATTTTCCTATTCATAATATGGGGCTTCCGTATGCAAAATGTCTACTAATTTGAATCCGTGAACACTAAGCAACACTCTCGGTGCATCGTGTTAGGCTCTCGGAAAGTAATGTGATTGGTAAAAATGCTCATTTTGTACCAACTGCAAATATTCTCCAACGGTTAATGACTGCACTCTAATTTTCATAGCGCCAGGCAAGGTGCATATTGCCAGTACTGATCATAGGAATGACTCCCGGAATATATCGTTTGACTATCGAAATGTCAGGTTAAGTGATGCTAATGCCATAGCCGCTCGACCAGTAGAGAAGGTGGGATATTTCTCGACATGTCTAAACCTCGATTATTCTATTCATACATAAAAATAGGGTTCCCGTATGCTAAAATGTCTACTAATTTGTTTCCGTCAGCACTAAGCATGACACACGCTATAGCGGGTAGATTATTCGAGGTAAGGACTTCGGTAGAAACGTTTGACATTACACCAACTGGTATCGCTCTCAAACGGTATGACTCCCTACATTTATATTCAAATCATGTATTGATGCATCTAATGAATATACTCTTCAGCGGATCCTCTCTCGGTGTACCTGTTTAACTCTCGGAAACGCATGATAGGTGTAGCTATTGACTTAGCAGTTCGTCTCTCACAGAAAATGGCAAAGTTATCAAGCTGTTTGGCACGCAATCCTTATAATTGATATATGACGTTAACGTCTCCGATACTAAAATGCATACGAATTTACTTCTCCGAACACGAAGTTCTACTCTGCATACAGCGTGTTAGCTTCGTGAAGGCAAGGCTTTCTGTGGAGCGTTTTGATGACTATACCAATACGAATGGATCTACGATGGTTTGAATATGTACTTTAATATCCATACCGTGAATTAGGGCTACATGATGCCAATACGGTAAAGCGAATTTGCACCCGCAATACATAGTGGGACTATTGGAATCACAGGATATGTGAATCTATTGACTTAGCTGTGTGACTTCTAAGAAATGTGATATCGTTCTCGAAGGGTTTGACCCTCGAGCTCTGATTCGTACATGAAATTAAGTTTCCCGTCACTATAATGACGACTAATATGTTTCGGTGAAAATGATGTTATTCCCTAGATACAGCAGGTTATTTTTTCGAGAGGGTAAGGTCTTCGGTATAACGTTTTACTTTATTCCACTGGTATCGTTATCAAACGGATTGACCCTGTACTATAATATTTGTAACGTGAAAAAGGATGTGTATTGCCACTACTCTCAGCAGATTTACTCCCGGAATACATTGTTTGATTCACGGCACCACTGGATGGGAGAAACTATTGACTCAGCAGTTCGACTGTCACAGAGGGTGAAATTGTTCTCGAACTATTTGTCCCTATATCGCCTAATTCATACATGAAATTAAGGTGCCCTGACAGTTATACTCTCGATACAGCGGATATTTTCTCGGAAGGTAAGGCCTTCGGTAAAAAGTATGATCCTCCACCAGTGGGTAGCGTTCTACAACGCTTTGTCATGTACATTAATATTAATGCGGTGAATTAAGGTGTCAATTGTCAATACGATACTGTTAATTACATTCTGGATTGCTCGATTGGAATCTAGGTATGACGTGGTAGGTGGTGCTATTGACTTAGCCTTTCTATTCTACGGAAGTTGGTCTCGTTCTCGAACTGTTTGACGCTCGATCTTCGTATTCAAGCATGAAATTAAGGGTGCCATCTCAAAAGTATATACTTATTTTCATCCTTGAACACGATGTTGTTCTTTCTGTTCAGCGCGATAGGCTTTCGTAGGTAAGGACTTCTGTATAGCGATTGTTTCTATACCATTTGGTAGCATTGACACACGTATTGGCGCTCTATCTTAATATACATACCGTAAATTATGGTGTCCATTGCTAATACTGGTCAGCCGATTTACTCCGGTATACTGGTTTGTCTCTCCGAACCACAGGATGGGTGAAGCTATTGACACTGCTGTGCTATTGGGAAAGAGGTGATAACGTTCTCGGAAGGTTTAACGCATTACCTTCTTATTGATACACGCAATTATGGTGCCGGTCACTATGATGTATACTACATTGATTCTCCGAACTCGAAGTTATACTCTCTATACTGTAGGTTTGGCTGTCGGAAGGTAAGGTCTTCGGCAAAAAAGTTGACACTATTCCAATAGGAAACGCTCTAGAACGATTATGTTCTGTACTTGTGGAATTCATAACGTGAATTAATGTGTCTCTTGCCATTACTGTTCAGCGGATTCACACCAGGAATACATGGTTTAGCTCCAGGGATCACAGGATGGGTGATGCTTTTGACTCGCCGTTCGATACTCAGAGCAGTTTGGATCGGTCTCGAACGGTTTGACTCTTGATGTTATATTCATAGATGAAGATAAGGTGTCTGTCTGCTAAAATGTCCACTAATTTGTTTCCGTGAGCACAAGCATGGACACTCGCTACAGCGGGTTAGGTTCTTGCAACGTGAAGTATACGGTGAGGAGTATACCATTTGGTAAGTTCTCAAACGGTTTGACGCTCTACTTTGGTATACAAAACTGTGAATTAAGGTGCACATTGCCAATAGTGTTCAGCGGATTTACTCCTGGAGTGTCACACATGACACTCGAAATCGTAACTGTATGTGAAGATAATGACTCAGCCGTTCGACTCTCAAAGAAGCTGGTAACGATCTCGAACGGTTTTACACTGGATCATCTTATTCATATTTAAAAATAGGGTGTGATTCTGCTATAATGTCTACAAATTTTTTTCCGCGAATATTAAGCAAGATGCACGCTACTTGGGGTTAGGCTCTCGGAAGGTAAGTTATTCGGTAAAAAGAAGGTCTTTATATGAATTTTTAATGATGTTCCACGGTTGGACTCTATACATCAATATTCATACAGTGAATGAAAGTGTATATTGCCAGTACTGTTTCAGCGAATTTACTGTCGAATAACCTTGCTCTTCTCACGGGTATCACAGGGTGGGTGTAGCTATTGACTCATACGATCGACTCACCATCAGGGTGGCAATGTTGTCGAACGGTTTGGCCATCGACATTCTAATTCATACATCAAGTCAAGGTGCCCGTAACTGAAATGATTACTAATATCTTCCTCTGATCACGGTGTTATTCTCGCGACACGACGAGTTAGCATCTCCGAAGCGAGGGCTTTCAGTAAAATATTTGACACCATACCAATGCTAACGTTTAACAACGGTAGGGCGTTCTGCTTTATTATGCGAACCGTAATTAAGGTGCCTATTGTCATTAATATTCAGCGGATATAACCCAGGAATACCCGCCATGACACTCGGAGGGACAAGTTATGTAAAGCTATTAACTTAGCTGTTCGTATACTATGGAAGTTGGTAAGGGTCCAGAACGGTTTGACCCTTAATCTTCAATTCATACATGAAATTAACATGCCTGTCACTGCAATATATACTAATTCTTTTTCTGAACACGAAGTTATACTCTGGATGAAGCGGGCGAGGTTCGCGCAATGTAAGGCCTCCCTTAAATCGTTTGACTTATACAAATTTGTAGCGTTTCTGTTACGGATGGACGCACTGCTTTAATATTGAAACCATGACATAAGGTGCTATTGCCAGCAATGCACCTGGCATTTACTCCCGGATTAACTGGCTTGCGTCTAGGAATCATAGGATATGTGAAGCTACTGACTAGCTGTACGATTCTCAAGGAAGGTCATGACGTTCTGTATCGGATTGGCGCGCGATCTTCTAATCCATACGTGAATTTAAGGTGCCAGACACCCTAATATGCACTAATTTGCGTTTCGGAACTCGAAGTATTTCTCTGGATACAGCGGATTAGCTTCTCGAAAGGTAAGGCGTTCGGTAGAACGTTCCACTATATTCCAATAAGTGACGTTCTACAAAAGTTTGACTCCGCGCTTTAATATTTACACCGTGAAATATGTTGTCTAGTGCTAATACTGTAGTGCTGATTTACCCTGGTGTATCTCGTTTGGCTCTAGGAATCATAGGATAGGTGAAGCTATTGACGCAGCCGTTCGACTCTCTCGGAAGTGGTATCGTTCTCGAATGGTTTGACACTCGATCATCTAATTTTAAAATGAAATTAAGGTGGTCGTCACTAAAAAGTGTACTAATTGTGTTTCTGAACACGAAGTATACTTGCGATACAGCTGGTTAGGTTCTCGGTGGGTAAGGTCGTCGCTAAAATGTTTGCCTTTATACAAAGAGGTATCGTTCTCAATCCGCCTCACGATCTACATTAATATTCAAACCGTTAATCATGGTGTCCATTGCCAGTAGTGTAGAGCGGATTGTCCCCAGAAATACCAGGTTTGACTATCGGAATAGCAGGATTGGTGAATCGACTGACTTAGTCGTGCGACTCTCAAGAAAGGTGGAACGTCCTTCAACGGTTTGACTCTCGACCATCTAATTCATAGATGAAATTAGAGTGCCGCCACAAGATGAATACAAATTTCTTCTTCTGACCACGATGTTATACTCTCGGTGTAATGCCCTTAGGCTTTCGGAAGTTAAGGCCTTCGTTGAAGAGTTTGACTGTAGAAATACATAACGTTCTTCCACGGTCTGATCTCTACTTTATTATTCATACCTCGAATAGAGATGTCTATTGCCAAAACTGTTCAGAATTTTACTCCCGGAATACATGGTAAAACTCTTTTAATCACAGGGTAGATGAAGCTGTTGACTTAGCCGTTCGTCCTTCGCAGAGAATTTCAACCATCTCGAGCGGTTTGGCGCTCGATATTCTAATTCATACATGAAGTCATGGTGCCCGTCACGGAAATAATCATTAACTGCATTCCCTGAGCACGGAGCTATAGTCTCGATACAGTGGGTTAATTTCTCGGAGGGCAAGGCTTTTGGAAGGACGTTTGACTTTATTGCGATTGGTACCGTTCTCAAACGGTTTGGCGCTCTATTTTAGCATTCAGATCGTAAATTACGTTGCCTATAACCAACGCTGTTCAGCGGATTTGCTCCTGCAATACCTGTTGGACTCTCGGAATCACATGGTAGGTGAAGCTATTGACACAAGCGTTCGACTTTCAGAAAGGGTGGTAACGATCTCGATCATTTTGACACTCGATTTTCTGGATTGAGAAATGAAATTACGGTGCCCGTGACAGAAAGGTCTACCAATTTGTTCTCTGAACATCAAGTGATACTCTCGATGAAGCGGATGTCGTTCGCGGACGGTAGGGTCTCCGGTTAAACTGTTGACTTTATAGCAATTGGTAGCGATCACATACGGTTTGATGCTTTATTTTAATGTCTAAATCGTGAATTATGAGTCTATTGCGAATACTTTCCAGCGGATCTTTTCCCGGAACACCAGGCTTAATTCCTGGAATCACAGGATAGGGAATGCTATTATCTTAGTCATTCGTATCACAGAAAGTGACAACGTTCTCGTGCGGCTTGGCCTCAACCTACTACCTTATCCACGAAGTTGAGGTGCCGTCACTTTAGCGTATACTATTTCGTATATCTGAAAACAGTGCCATTCTCTCGGTACACCGGATTTGCCCTTCATTGCCAATACTATACAGCAAACTTCTCGCGGAATATCTGGTTTGACTTTCAGAATCACAATATAGGTGAAGCTATTGACTAACTGTTCGTCCCGTAGAGAATGTGGGATCAATCTCGAAAAGTTTGACAATCGATTACACTATTTATACATGAAAATGAGGCTTCGGTCTGCTAAAATTTTCTACTAATCTGTTTCTCTGCACACGAAGTTATACCCACGATACAGCGGGTTTTGTTCTCGGATCGTAAGATATGCAAGGAAGTGTATGTCGTTATGCCAATTGGTAACGGTTCTCAAACGGTTAGTCGCTCTACTCTAATATTCAAACCGTGAATTAAGGTGTCTATTGCAAAAACTCTTCAGCCGAATCTGAAACACCTGGTTTCCTCTACGACACTCAAGAAGGTTGGTAGCGTTGTCCAACGGTTGGTCACTCGATCTTCTACTTCATACATGAAATTATGGTCGCCGTCACTAAAATGTGTACTAATTTGTTTCTCTGAACACGAATTCTTCTCGCGATACAGCGGCTAAGTTTATCGGAGGGTAAGGTCTTCGATAAATGGTTTGTCTGTATACCAATATGTAACGCTCTCAAACGAATATATGCTCTACTTTATCATTCAAACCGTGAGTTAAGGTGTCTATTGCTGACACTATTCAGCGTATTTACTCCTGGAGTACCTGATATGACGTGCGGCATCACTGTTAGGTGAATCAATTGACGTAGCCGTTCGAATCTCAAAGAGGATAGTAACGTTCGCGAAAGGTTTTCGCCAGATCTTCTTATCCATACATGAAATTAAGGTTACCGTGAGTAAAATATATATCAATTTGCCTCTCAACCTCGAAGTCTTACTCTCAATACTGCCGGTATCTGCTCGGAAAATAAGGCCCGCGGTATAAAGTCAGACTATACAGCAATCGGTAACGTTCTACAACGGCAATGACATTGTTCTATAATATTCATACAATAAAATTGCGTGGCTAATGCCAGTACTGTACAGCAGGTCTAGACGCGGATTTCCTGGTTTGACACATGGGATTTCAGGAGAGATGAAGCTGTTAACTTAGCCGTTCGAACCTTATGGAAGGTGGCACTATGACAGAAGCTTTCTACCCATGATTCTTCTGTTGGTATATGTAAATAAGGTGCCCGCCATTAAATATATACTAATATGCTTCTCACCACACGAAGTTATACACTCGATACAGTGGGATAGGATCACAGAAGGGTCGCACTTCCTGAAAAAAAGGACTTTTATACCAATTAGCAATGATCTCAACTGCTTTGACGCTCTACTTTGATACTCGATCCGTGAAATAAGGTGTCTGTTACCAATTATGTTGAAAGGATTTTACTCCCGGAATACCTGATTCCATTCTCTGAATAACTGGATTGGTGATGCTATTGACGTAGCCGTCGTTCCCACAGGAGGTGGAAAGGTTCTCGATCGTTTGACACTCATCTTCTAATGCATACAGGAAATTAAGGTGCCGCTCACTGAAATGAATACTAATTTCCTTCTCTGAACACGAAGTTATCCTCTCGATACAGCGGGTTAGTTTGTCCGATGGTATGGTCTTGTGTAAAACGTATAACTTTATACAAATTGGAGACGTTCTCAAACGGATATTCCTTCTACTTTAACATTCAAACCGTGTATTCAGGTGTCTGATGCCAATACTGTGCAGCATACTTACTGCCGGTATACCTGGACCTGACCCTCGGAATCGCGGAGTAAGTGACGCTATTGACTTAGTCGTTCGTAACCCAAAGAAGGCGTGATCGCTCTCCAATGGTTTGACTGTCGATTTTTCTATTGATACATAAAAATAAGGTGTCCGTCTGATAAATGTCTCCTAAATTGTTTCCGTGAGCACTAAGCATGACACTCGCTAAAGCGGGTTATGTTCTGGGAAGGTAACGCATTCGGTAAAAGGAATGGCTCTATACAATTCGTAATGCTCTACGACGGATCGACATTCTACTGTAATATCCGTAACCGTGGAATAGGATGTCTATTGCCAATACTGTGGAGCAGATTTACTCCAGGAATATCCGGTCTGACTCTCAGAATCACAGGATAGGGGAAGCTATTGACATAGCCTTTCGAATGTCAATGAGGGTGGTATTGTTCTCGAAATGTTTGTCGCTCTATCTTCTTACCATACATGCAGTTAAGGTGCCGCTGACAAAAGTGGTCATAATTTGCTTCTGTGAACACGAATATTTACTCTCGATACAGCGGGCTAGGTTCACGGAAGGTAAAGTTTTCGGTAAGAGAAATGACTTTAATCGAATTGATACTGTTCTCCGACGGTTTTACTCCCTACATTAATATTCATACCGTGATTTACGGTTTCAATTGCCAATACTCTTCATCGTATTTATTCCCGTATTACCTGATATGACTATCAGAATGACAGGATAGGTGATTCTATTGACTTAGCCGTTCGATTCGATTCTCAAAGAGGGTGGTAACGTTCAAGAACGGTTTGACCATCGATATTAAATTAATATTAAATTAAATTCACACATGAATTTAAGGTGCAGTCACTGAATTATACACTAATGTGTTTCCCCAAACATGTAGCTATACTCTGGGCACGGCTTCTTAGCTTCGGAGATGGAAAGGCTTTCTGCAAAATATTTGACTCTGTAACAATTGGTAATGTTCTCCGACAGTTTGTCTTTCTTCCTTAATGTTCAAACCGTGAAATATCGTGTGAATTGCCTATATAATTCAGCGGATTTTCTCCCGTAACGACTGGTTTGACCCACGGAATCACAGAATAGGTGAAGCAATTCTCTTAGATGTGCGAATTTTAATGTAGGTGGTAACGGTTTTGATCGGATCGCCTCTCAATTTTCTCAATCATATACAGATTTAAGTTGTGCTCCTGCTATAATGCCTAGTAATTTGTTTCCTTGGGCACATACCATGACAATCGCGACGGCGGCTTGAGTTCTGGGAATGTAAAGTGAGGATTAAATAGAATGACTTCATACCAATCGGTATTTTTCCTTGACGTTTTGACACTCAACCTAAGTATTCATGCCATGCATTAAGCTGTCTATTGCCAATATTGCTTAGCGCACTTGCTACTAGAATGCGTGTTCTGACTGTCGCAATCACAGCATGGGTGAAGCTATTGACTTTGATGTTCGATTCTCAAAGAAGCTGGTATTGGTCTCGAACGGTCTGACCTTCGCTCTTCTATTTCATAGATGACATTAATATGCCCGGTAATATAATGTGTACAAATTTATGTCTCTGAACACGATGTATTACCCTCGTCCCAGCGGGATTCATTCCAGGAATATAAGGCCTTCGATAAAATGTTTGACTCCATAGCAAAAGGTATCGATCTACAACGGTTTGACTCTGTACTGTAAAATTTATACCGTGAAATTGACTTTCTTGTGCGAAAGCTCTTCCAGCGTATTTACTTACGGAATACATGGTTTGGCTCTCGGAATCTTAGGACATGTGCAGCTATTGATGTAGCCGTTCGTCTCTCACAGAAAGTGGTATCGCTCTCGAACGGTTTGACCCTCGATATTCTAATTCATACATGAAATTATGGTGCCCGTCATTAAAATGTCTACTATTTCGATTCTCTGGAAGCGAAGTTATACTCTTGATACAGCGGGTTACTTTTCCGAAGGGTAAGGTCTTCGGTAAAAGGTTTGACTTTATAGCAATTGGTAACGTTCTCAAACGGTTTGACACACTATTTCACTATTCCAACCGTGAATTAAGGTGACTTTTACCAATACTGTACAGCGCATTTACTGCCGGAATATTTGGTTTTACCTTCCGTATCACGGGATATGTGATATTGACTTACTTGTGCGACACTCAAAGATGCCTGCATCGTTCTGGGTCAGTTTGCCTCTCAATATTCTAATTCATACATGAAATTAAGATGCCCGTCATTAGAAAGTATACTAATTTATTTCTCTAGACACGAAGTTATACTCTCGATACGAAGTGATAGCTTCACCGATGGTAAGGCCTTCGGTAAATAGTTACACTCTGTTCCAATGTGATTCGTTCTACTTCGGTTGGACTCTGTACCCTAATATCTATTGCCACAAGTAGGGTGTCGAATATGAATGATGAACGGCGAATTTGCTTCAGGAATACTTGGCTTGGCTCTAGGGGTCACGGGATGGGTGAAGCTATTGGCCTAGCCGTTCGGTTCCCAAAGAAGTATGTCACGTTCTCGAACGAATTGACACTCGATCTTCTAAACCATAAGTGAAATGACGGTGCGCGTAAATAAAGTGTATAAGAATTTTCTCCCCTCAATGCGAAGTTATACTCTCTATGCGGCTAGTTATCTTCACGGAAGGTACGTCCTTCGGTAAAAGATTGAATCTTTGCTAATAAGTATCATTCCACAATGGATTGACTCTGCTCTATAATATTTATACCGAGAAATAGGGTGTCTAATGCCAACAGTGTACAGCGGATTTACCTCCGGAATACCTGCTTTGCCCTTGGGAGTCACAGGAAGGGAGAAGCTATTGTCTTTGTCGCGCAACACTCAATGATGGTATTTACGTTCCCGCACTGTTTCACCTTCGATCTTCTAATTCATACGTGATTTTAAGGCGTCGTCGCTAAAATGTATTCTATTGTGTTTCCCTAATCACGACGTTACGCTCTCGACACAGCGGGTTAAGTTCTCGGAAGGTAAGGCCTTCAGTAAAAAGAGTGGCTCTATACCAATTGGTAATGATCTCCTGCAGTTTGCATCTCTACCTTAATGTTCAGAAAATTATAGTGTCAATTGCCTATATTATTCAGCGGATTTACTCCCGGAATACCTGGTTTGAATCTCGGAACCACAGGATAGGTGAACCCATTGTGTTTTATGTGCGATTTCACACAGAATGTGGTAATGTTCTCGAGTGGTTTGGCTCTGTACGTTTTCGTTCCTGCATGAAAGTATGGAGCTCGACACTAAAATTTATACCAGTTCGTACTTCTGAATACGGTGATATGCTCTCGATACAGCTGGTCAGTTTCTCGCAGTGTAAGGCATTCGGTAAAAAGAATGACTTTATACGAACTCGTAATGTTCTCCAACGGTTTGACTCACTGCAATAATATTCATGCCGTAAATTATGGTGTCAATTGCCAAAACTCTTCAGCGGATTTACACACGGACTACCTGATTTGTCTCTCAGACACACCGGACAGGTGAAACTACTGACTTATTCCTTCGTCTCTCACAGTAGGTGGTGACGTCCACGAACGGATTGACACTTGATCTTCTAATTGAAACATGAAATTAAGGTGCCCGTCACTTGAATGTCTACTACTGCTTGCTTCTGAACACGAAGTTATACCCATGATACAATTGGTTATTTTCCAGGGAGGTAAGTTATGCGATAAAGAGTATGACTTTATTCGAATTGGTAACTTTCTCAAATGGTATGACTCTCTACTCTAACGTTCATACCGTTAATGAATGTGTCTATTGCCAATACCCTTCAACGGATTTTCTACCGGGATCCTAATTTGTCTCTCGGATTCAGAGGAGATGTGGTACTATTGACATAGCTGTGCGTCTCTAAAAAATGGTGGTAACTTTCTCTAAACGTATGACCCTCAGTAATCTTATTCATTCATGAAATTCCGGTGCGCGTCACTAAAATGTATACCTATTTGTTCTTCTGAACAAGATATTACACTCCCGATACAGCTGGTTGGGCTTCTCGAAAGGTAAGGCCGTCGGTAAAATGTTTCTCTTCATACAAATTGTATACGTTATACATGGTTTGACTCTGTACTTTAATATTTATACCCTCAAACAATGTGTCTCATGCCGACACTGTACAGTGGATTTACTCCCGGAATACCTAGCTTGATTCTCGGAAATACAAGTTAGGTGATGCTATTGATATAGCCGCCCGATTCTCCAAGGAGGTGATATCGTATTCCAACGGTTTGACCCACGCTCTTTTAATTCATACATGAAACTGTGGTTCCTGACACCAATATGTATACTAATTTGCTTCCCTGACCCCGTAGTTATACCCTCGATGCAGCCGGACATGCCATAGGGTGGTAAGGCCTTCGGTAAAGAGTTTGACTCAATCGTAAAAGGTAACGATCCACAACGGTTTCTCTCTGTACTTTCTAATTTATGGCGGGTAATAGACTGTCTAGGGCCGATACTGCTCAAGCATTTACTCCCGGAATACCTGATTTGAGTATAGGCATCATTGGATAGGATAAGCTAGCGACTTATCCGTTCGACTCTCAAAGAGGGTTCTAACGTTCTCGATTGGTTTGGCAACCGATTTTGTAATTCATACATGAAATTGTGATGCCCATCACTAAAGTATATACTAATGTCTTTCTCTGAACACGAAGTTTTACTCTCAATACTGCGTGTTGTCTTCTCCGATGGTAAGGCCTTCGGTTAAAAGATTGTATTTATACCAGTGGGACGCATTCTGCAACGGGCTGACGGTCTGTGTTAATATTCATACTGTGAATTAAGGTGTCTATAGCCAATACTCTTCTGCCGGCATATCCGCGGGATCCAGATTTGTTTCTCGGATCCACAGGATAGGTGTAGTAATTGACTTACCCGTTGGATACTCAAAGAAGCTGTGCAACTATCTCGAACGGATTGTCGCTCGATCTGCTTATTCGTAATGACATTATGGTGTCCGGCTCTAAAATGTGTAATAGTTTGTTCCTCTGAACAACTTGTTATACTCTCGATATTGCGGGTTAGTTTTTGGAGGGAAAGGCATTCTGTAAGAAGTTTGTCCCTACACCTATTGGTAGAGCTGTACAACGGCCTAATGGCCTGCTTTAATATTCGAACCGTGAATTGAGGTGTTTTCTACCAATTCTGTACAGCGCATTTACTCTCGGAATATCTGGATTGACCATCGGAATCACAATTATATGAGAAGGAATTGACTCACCCGTTCGACTCTCAAAGAAGTTGGTAACTATCACGAACGGTTTGATGGTCGATCATCGATTTCATATTTGAAAATAATGTGTGCTTCTGCGATGATATCTACTCATTTTTTTCAGTGAGATCTAAGCACGACGCTCACTGCAGCGGGTTAGGTTCCAGGAAGTTTATCTATTCGGAAAAAAGAATCACTATATGCAAATTAATAATGTTCTCCGACGGTATGACCATCTGCTTCAATATTCATACCGTTAATAATGGTATCCATCACCAACACTGTACAGCCGATTGAATCCCGGAATAGCTGACTTAACTATCGGATGCACAGGATAGGAGAAGAAATTGAATTATCCTTTCCACTCCAAAAGGAGGTAGGAACGGCGTCGAAAGGTTTGATACTCGATCTTCCAATTCATATATGAAAACAAGGTGTGCTTCTGCTATAATGTCTCCTAAGTTTGTTCCGTGAACACTAAGCAAGACACTCACTAAAGCGGGTTAACTTCATGGAGAGATAAGTAATTTGGAGAAATCTCTGACATTATACCCTCTGGTTAAGTTCTCCAACGTTTTGACTCTCTACTTTATTATTTATACCGTGAAATAAGGTGTCAATTGCCAATACACTTCAGGGGAATTACTGCCGTAATACATGGTTTCGATTCTCGGTATCACAAGATACGTGAAGCTACTGACGTATCCGTTCCAATCCAAAAGAAGGTAGTATCGTTATCTAACGGTTTGACACTCGGTGTTCTAAGCCGTTCATGAAATTATGGCGCCCATCACTAAAATGTATACTAATGTGCTTTCCATAATACGATGCTATACTCTAGATACAGTGGGATCGCTGCTCGGAAGGTGAGGCCGTGGTTATAGAGGATGGCCTCGTACAACTATGCAACGTCTTACAACGGGTTGACGCAGTACTTTAATATTTATACAGTTAATTAAGGTGTGTTTTGCCAATACTGTTCGCGGCATTTACTCCCTGAAGACCTGGTTTAAATTTCGGAAGCACGGGATAGGTAATGCTATTGACGTTGCTGTGCGACTAGCAAAGAAGATTGTATCGATCTCGAACGGTTAGGCTCCCGATTTTGCTGTTCATACTTTAAAAATGAGGAGTCTGTCTAGGAAGATATCAACTAACGTAATTCCGTGACCACTGAGTCGAGCACTCCCTACAGCGAGTTAGGCTTCTCGGAAGGTAAGGTCTTCTGTAAAAAGTCTGACTCTGTACGAACAGGTCACGCTCTACCGCGATTTGGTACTCTGCTGTAATATCAAAACCGCCAATTGAGCAGTCAAATGCCGGTACATTTCAGCTGATTTACTCGCGGAATACCGGGTTCGACTCTCCGAATCACTGGATAGGTTAAGCTGTTGACTCAGCCGTTCGACACTGAAATAAGTGATAACACTCAAGAACGGTTTGACTCTCGATTTTGATATTCATTCATGAAAATATAGTATCCCTCTTCTAAAATACCGACAAACTTCTTTCCATGGA
This sequence comes from Lasioglossum baleicum, assembly GCF_051020765.1. Classification (NCBI taxonomy): domain Eukaryota; kingdom Metazoa; phylum Arthropoda; class Insecta; order Hymenoptera; family Halictidae; genus Lasioglossum; species Lasioglossum baleicum. Next base: position 19,725 of record NW_027471098.1, read on the forward strand.
TATTAAGCAAGACACTCGCTACAGCGGGTTACGTTCTCAGAACGGAGTGTATGCGGTAAAAGGAATGACGCTGTACCGATATGTAACGCCGTACAATGGTTTGAATACGTACCTTAATATCTGCAGCCAGAAATGTGGTGACTAATGCAATTGCCGTTCGGTGCATTTACTGCCGGTGTACCTACTTTGACTCTCGGAGTAACAATAGAGGTGTAGTTATTGACTTAGACGGTCGAGGCCCAAACACGGTGGTAACGTTCTCAATTGGTTTTACCCTTGCTCTTGTAAATCATACATGAATTTTAGCTGACGTCGCCAAATTGAACCGTAACGTGTTTCCCTAAACACTTTCAATACAGCGTGTTAGCTTCTCCGACGATAAGGCGTTACGTGAAACGTTTCACCTTATGGTAATGACTATCGTTCTCACGCTGTGTGAGGATCTGTTTTTATATTCAGTCCGCGAATTGTGGTACCCATTGCCAATGAAGTGCAGCGGATATACTCCCGGAATACATGGGTTGACTCTCGGAGTCACTGGATAGACGAATCTAAGTGACTAACCTGTGCCACTCTCAAAGTGAGTGGTAATGTCCTCGATCAGTTTACCCCTCGAACTTATAATCCATTTAGCAAATTAGGGCGCCCGTCGATAAAATGTGGTCTAGTGTGTTTTTCGGAGTACAAAGTTGTACTCTCGATTCGGCGGGCTAGATTCACGGAAGGTAAGGCATTCGGTAAAAGCTTTGTCGCTATTCCAACGAGTAGCGTCCTAAGACGGGTTGATGGTCTAGTTTGATATTCATACCGTGACCTGAAGTGGCTAGTTACAACACAGTTTTGCGGAATTACGCCTGGAATACATGGTTTGCCTCTCGGCATCATAGGATAGGTGAGGCTAATAGATAAGGCTCTCGGTTCCCAACTAAGACGGCAACGAGCATGAGCCGCTTTACCCTCGATCTTCTAATTAGTACATGAAATTAAGGTGACTGTCACTAAAACGTAAATTAATTTCATCCTCTGAACACGATGTTGTACTCCTGATGCAGCGGGTTAGGCTTTCGGTAGGTGAGGTCATCAGTAAGACGTTTGACTTTATACAAATTGACAATTTTCTCCAAATTATTGACCCTCTAATTTAAATTCAAACCGTGAATTAAGGTCTGCATTGCCTGTACTGTACAGTGCATTTAATTCCGCAATACCTGGTTTGGCTCTCGGTGTCAGAGGATATGTGGAGCTATTGACTCAGCAGTTCGACTCTCAAAGGTGGTTGTAACGTTCTCGAACGGTTTCACTTCCAATTATGCTATGCCTATATGAAAATGTTTCCGTCTCCTAAAATGTCTACTAATATCTTTCCGTGAGTAATATGCATGGCAGTCCTTATAGCGGGTTGGGTTTCTCCGAAGGTAAAGCCTCCGGTAAAAAGTTTAACTCTATACGAATGGGTATCGCTCTGCAGACATTTGGCGCGCGACTTCAACACTTAAACTGTGCATTAGGATGTCTATTTCCAACACTGTTCCGTAGATTTACTCCTCGAATGCCTGCTTTCACTCTAAATGTCCCGGGATATGTGAAGCTATTCACTTAGCCGCTCGTCTCTCACAGAAGGTGGTAACGTTCTCGAGCGGTTTGACGCTATATCTTCTAATTTATACTCGAATTTAAAGTGCCCGTCAGTGGAATGAATATTAACTTCTTTCCCTGAACACGAAGATACATTCTCGATAACTCTGGTAATGTTCGCGGAAGGTAAGGCCTTCGTAAAACGTTTGACTTTATGCCAATTTATAACTCTCTCAAACGATTTGTCAGTCTACTTTAATATTCAAGCCGTCAAATAATGTGTCTATTGCCAAAACTCTTCAATGCTTTTACTCGCGGTGTACCTGTGTTTACTCTCGGAACCACAGGACATGTGAAGCTATAGAAGCATGCGTTCGACTCTAAAGAAGGTGGTAACGAACTCGAACGGTATGACAATCGACCTTCCAGTTCATACATGAAATTAAAGTGTCCGCCTGCTAAAATGTCTACTAATTTGTTACTCTGATCGCGAAATTATACCCACGATACAGCGGGTTAGGTTCTCGGTAGGTCGGGTATCCTGTAATGAGTATAACGTTATACCAATGCGTATCGATCTAAATCAGTTTGACTCTCTACTTTAAAACTCATACCATGGATTAACGTTTCAGTTGCCAATACTGTGCAGCGGATTTACTGCTGGAATATCAGGCTTAACTCTCGTAGTCGCAGGATAGCAGAAGCTATTGACTTTGTCGATCGGCTATCGAAGGAGCTGGTAACGTTCGCAATCGGTTTGACCCTCGATTTCTATTTCATAAGTGGTATTCTGGTGCTCGCCATTAAAATGTGTACAAATTTCTTTCTCTGATCACGAATATAATCTCTCGAAGCAGCTGGATGGGATCTAGGAAGATAAGATATTCAATAAAACGTTAGACTTTATACTAGCTGGTAAAGTTCTGAATCGGTTGGACGCTATATTTTAATGATCATACCGTCATTAAATTGTACAATAATTACTTTCTCTGTACGCGAAGTTATACTCTCGATACAGCGGGATAGGTTCTGCCGCGGTACTGCCTTCGGTAAAATGCTTGACACTATACCAATTGGTAACGTACTATAACGGATTGATACTGTACATTTCCTATACTATTGCGAATAACGTTCAGAGGACTAACTCCCGGAATACCTGATTTGAATTTCGGAATCACTGGATAGGTGTAGCTATCGACTTAGGCTTGCGATTCTCAAAGTAGGTGGTAACGTTCTCGAATGCTTTGACTTTCGATATTGACATTTATACACAAAAATGTGGAGTTCTTTCACTAAAAGGTCTATTAATTTGTTTCCGTGAACAATAAGCGCGACACCAGCTACAGAGTGTTAGGTTCTCGGAAGGTAAGGTATTCGACAAAAAGAATGACTTAATTTGAATTGGTAATGTTCACCGTCGTCTTGACACTCCACATTAACATTCATACATTGAATTAATGTGTCGATTGCCAATACAGTTCAGTGGATTACCTCCTGCAATACCTGGTTTAGCTACAGGAACCACTGGATGTGTGAAGTTATTGACTTCGCCTTTGGATATTCAAAGAAGGTGTTAACGTTACCGTACGGTCTTAATGTCGATTTTTTATTTATACATGAATATTGGGCTACCGTATGCTAGAATGTCTACTAACTTGAATCCGTGAACACATAGCAGCACACTCGGTGCACCGTGCTAGGTTCTCGGAATGTAATGTGATTGGTAAAAAGAATGTCTTTGCAAGAATTTTTATTGATCTTCCACGGTTTGACTCTATACATCAATATTCACACAGTGAATTATGGTGTTAATTGCCAGTACTGTTCAGCGGATTTACTCTCGGAATACCAGGTTTGATATCCGAAATCACAGTATAGGTGATGCTATTGACACGCTCGGCACTCGGAATCACCAATGTATGTAAAGCTATTGACTCAGCCGTTTGACTCTCAAAGATGGTGGTACCGTTCTCGAACATTTTGACCCTCGAACTATATAGTTCATACATGAAACTAGGGTGCCCGTGGCTAAAATGTGTACTAGTTTGCTTCCCTGAATACGAAGTTATACTCTCTATACAGAGTGTTGGCATCTCGGAAGTTGAGGCCTTCGGTTAAAAGTTTGACTCTATAACAATTGGTAAGGATATCCGACGGTTTAACTCTCTACTTTAATGACCAAACCGTGAATTGTGGGGCCTATTGTCTATATATTTCAGCGGATTTACTGCCGGAATGCATGGATTAACTTTCGGGATCACAGGATAGGTGAGGCTATTGACAAACTATCTTCTAATTCAGTACATGGACTAAAGTTGCGCATCAGATAAGTGCATACCATTGTGGTTCTGCGAATACGAAGGTAGACTCCCGTTGCAGTGGGATAGGTCCTCGGAAGCCAAGACCATCGGTAATATGTTTAACTGTATACTAATAGGTTAGGTTCAACAACGGAATGACTCTGCACTTCATTATTCATACCGAGAGTATAGGGGTCTACTGCCAGTACTGTATTATGGACTTACTCCCGGATTAACTGGTTTCACTGTCGGAATCACAAAATCGGTGAAGCCATTGATTTATCCGCTGGACTCTTGAACATGGTGGTGACGTTCTCGAACGGTTTGACCATCGATCTTCCTATTCGTACATGAAATTAAGATGCCCGTCGCTAATATTTATTTTAATTTGTTTCCCTGGACACGATGTTATACACTCGATACTGCGCGATAAGATCTCGTAAGGTGAGGCCTTGTGTACAAATTTTGACACTATACCAATAGGTAACGATCAACAACGGATTGACGCTGTACTCCAATATTTACACAGTGAAATATGGTACAAAATGTCATACTCTACAGCGGACATACTGCCGGGATACCTGGTTTGACTCTCGGAATCACAGAATTGGTGAAGCTATTGACTCAGCTGTTCGTGTCTCACAGAAAGTCGTAATGTTCCCGAACGGTTTGACCCGCGAAGTTGTAATTCATGCATGAAATTAAGGTGCCCGTCACTAAAATGTATATTAGTTCGTTACACCAAACCCGGTTTTATACTCTGGAAACGGCGGGTTTGCTTCTCCGAATGTAAAGCCATCCATAAAGTTTTTGATTTTATACAAATTTTCAACTGTCAAAGACATATTGTCGCGCTACCATAATATTCACACCGAGAATTATGGTGTCCATTGGCTATACTCTTCAGCGGGTTTACTGCCGGAATACCTGGTTAGTTTCTCCGAATCACAGTATGCGTGAAGTTATTGATTTAGCCGTTCGTCACCCGAAGAACGTGGCAACGTTCTCGAGCAGTTGGACCCTCAATCGTCTAATTCATACATGAAGTTAAGCTGTCCGTCACTGAAATGAATACTAATGTCATCCTCTGAACACGAAGTTGTACTTTCGATATGGCGTGTTAGCTTCTCGGAAAGTAAGGTTTTCGGTAAAAAGGATTGTCTCTATACCAATGAGTAGCGTCCTACGACGGGTTGACGATGTGCTTTAATATTCGTACCATGAATTTAGGTGTCTACTGCTAATACTCATAAGCGGATTCACTCCCGAAGTACCTGGCTTGACTCTCGGAATCAGTAAAGAAGTGATGCTGTTGACATAACTGTGCGACTGTCGAAAATGGTATACACGTTCTCGAATAGTATGACCCTGAATCTTGCTATTCATACGTGAATATAAGGTATCGATCTGCTAAAATATCTTCTAATTTGGTTCCGTGAACATTAGGCAAGACACTTCGATCCGCGGATTATGTTCTCGACAGGTATCGCAATCGGCAAACAGAATAACTTTATAAAAATTGTTTATGTTCTCCGACGACTTGGCTCTCTAATTACATACTCATGCCGTGAATCAATGTGTCTATTGCCAACATCATTCAACCGATTTACTCCAGGAATACCTCGTTTGGCTCTTGGAATCACAGGATAGGTGAAGCTATTGAATCAGCTGTTCTATTCTTAACGAAGATGGTAACGGACTCCAACTGTTTGACCCTCGATCTTCGAATTCATACAGGAAATTACGATACCCGTCACTAAAGTGTATGCTAATGTGTTTCTCTACACACGCAGTTACACACTAGATACAGCTGGTTCTGCTCTCGGAAGGTAAGGCTTTCGGTGAAGCGTTTGACTTTATGCCAATTTATAACGCTCTCAATCTCCTTGACCCTCTACTTTATTATTCAAACCGCGAATTGATGTATGATTTGCCGATATGGTTCAGCGGATGTACTGCTGCTATACCGGGTTTGACTCTCCGAATAACAGGATAGGTGCAGCTATTGACCTAGCCGTTCGACTCTCAGGGAGGGTGGTAATGTCCTCGAACGGTTTGACAATCGATAATCCAATTCATTGGAGAATTTAATGAACCGTCAATATAATGTATACTAATGTGTTTCCCTGAACACGAAGTTGTACTCTGGATACGGCAATTTAGCTTCTCGGGCGGTAGGGTCTTCGGTAATGATGTTGAGTTTATACCAATGGGTGACGTTCTAAGTCGGTTTCACGATCTACTTTAATATTCAAACCGTGATTTAAGGTGTCCATTGCGAATATAATACAGCGGATTGACTATCGGAATATCTGGTTTCACTATCTGAATAACAAGAGAAGTGGAGCTATCGATACTACGTTCGTCTCTCAAAGAATGTGGGATCGTTCTAGAAATGTTTGCCTGTCGATTTTTCTATTCATACATGAACATATGTAGTTCGTCTGCTAAAATGTCTACTAATTTGTATCTGCCAATACTGTTTACTGTATTTACTCCTGGAACACCCGGTCTGACTCTCGGAATCACAGGATAGCTGAAGCTATTGACTTTGGTTTGCGACTTTCAAAGAAGGTGGGTAACGTTCTCGAACGTTTTCACGCCAGATCATCCAATTAATATAAGAAATTCAGGAGCCTGCCACTAGTGAGTATACTAATTTGCTTCGCTGTACACGTAGTAATGCTCTCGATACAGCGGGTTAGGTTCTGGGAAGGTAAAGTCTTCGGCATAAAGTTTGATCATATACCAGTAGGTAGTGTTCCACAATGGTTCGCCTCAGTCGTTTAATATTGAGACGGTGAATTAAGGTTTCCATTGCTAATTCTATACTGGTTATTTACCTCCGGAACACTTGGTTTCACTCTTGGTATCACAGGATAGATGAAGCTTTTGACTTAGCCGTTCGGCTTCAGAAGGAGATCGGTACGATCTCGAACTGTTTGACACACAATCGTCTAATGCTTATTTGAAATTAAGGTGTGCTTCTGCCATAATGTCTGCTAACCTGTTTCCGTGACCGATAAGCAAGACACGCTACAGCGGGTTCGGTTCTAGGAAGGTAAGGTATTCGGTAATAAGAATGACATTATAGGAATTTTTCTTTTTCTATCACGGTTTGACTATCTACTTCCGTGTTTATACCGTGTCGTTAGGTGTCCTTTGCCAATGCTGTTCAGGGCGTTTACTTCTGGAATACCTGGTTTGTGTCTCCGAAACGCAGTGTAGGTGTAGATATTGACTAATACGTTCCACTCTCCAACAGGGTGGTAACGTACTCGTGCGGACTGACGGTCGATCATCTACATCATACATGAAATTAAGGTGCGCGGCAATAGGATGTATACTAATACTATACTCCCTCAGCACGTAGTAACACTCTTGATACAGCGCGTCATGCTTTCGGACGATATGTTATCAATAACGCGTTTGACTTTACACCAATCGAAGCGTTCTCAAACGGTTTGTCGCTATACATTAAATTTCAAACCGTGAATTAAGGCCTCCATTATAAATACTATTCAGCGGACTTACACTCGGCACACATGTTTTGCCCCTCGGAGTCACAGGATGGGAGAAGCTATTGTCTTAACCACTCGACTCTTCAAAGATGTAGTCTACGTTCTTGCACTGTTCCACTCTCCATCTTCTAATTAATATATGAAGTTAAATTGCCGTCACTAAAATATTTTCTGATGTGTTTCTCTGTACACGAAGTTATACTCTGGATACGACGGCGTTAGCTTCTCGCACGGTAAGGATTTCTGAAAGACGTTTGACTTTATTGCAATTGGTAACGTTCACACACGGTGCGACGCTCTACATTACATTCAAGCCGTGAATTAAGGTGTCCGTTGCCAATACTGTCCTACGGACCTGCTCCTGGAATGCTTGGTTTGCCACGCTGAATGGCAGGATTGGTGAACCTATTGACTAAGACGTTCGTCTCTAGGAGTAAGTGATAATGGTCTCCCTCTGTTTGTCCCTCCATCTCCCCAATTCATACAGGAAATTAAGATGCCCGTCTCTAAAGTGTATACTAATATGTTCCTCTGAACACGATGTTATGCTCTGGGTACAGCTAGATAGGCATTTGGTGTGTAAGGTCTTCGATAAAAGGTTTCCTCTATACCAATAGGTAACGTTCTCAAACAGTTTCACGCTCAACTGTAACATTCAAACAATCAGTTAAGGTGTACATTGCCAACAGTGTACAGCGTATTGACTCCAGGAATACCAGGATTGACTATCGGAATATCAGGGAAGGTGAAGCTACTGACTTAGCCGTGCGATTCACAGGAAGGGTTGTAATGTTCTCCAACGGTTTGGCGCTCGACCTTCATATTCATACAGGAAATTAAGGTGCCTCCCATTAAAATGTATACTAATATGAACCTCTGAGCACGAAATTGTGCTCTCGGTACAGAGGGTTTAGGTTCTGGGAGGGTAAGATCTTCGGTATATGGTTTGACCTTATACCAATTGGTAAGATTTTCAAACGTGCTCACTCTCTAGTTAATGATTCAATCCGTGTACTATGATGTCGATTCCTAAAACTGTCAATCGTATTTAATCCCGGAACATATTTTTTGACTCCCGGATTCGCAGGATATGTGAAGCTATTCATTTAGCCGTTCGAATCTTTCCATACATGGAATTAGGGTGCAATCACTATAATGCGTACTAGCATGATTTTCTGTACACGAAGTGATACTCACGATGGAGTGTGTCATCTCTTGGGGGAAAGGTCTCTGGTAAAACGTTTGACTGTATACCAATTGGTAACACTCTCCAGCGATTTGACCGTCTACTTTAGTATTCAATCCGTGAGGTAAGTTGTCCATTGGCAATGCTCTTCAGCAGGCTTACTCTCGGTTTTCCGGGGTTGCCTCTCGGAATCACAGGATACGATAAACTATTCACTTAGCCTTTCGTCTCTCACAGAAGCCAGTAACCTTCTCGAACGGTTTTACCATCGATCTTCTAACTCATAAATGAAATTAATGTACCCGCCATTAAAATGTATACTAGCATGCTTCTCTGAACACCAAGTAATACCGCCGATATAGCGAGTTAGATTCTCGGGACTTAAGGACTTCGGAAAGAGTTTGAGCCCATAGAAATAGAAAATGTGCTAGTACGGTCTGTCTCTGTAATTTAACATTCATACCGTGAATTATGGTGTCTATTGCCAATACTGTACAGGGAATTTTCTCCCGGTGTACCTGGTTTGACTATCGGAATCACACGATATGTGAAGCGATTGACTTTGCCGTTCGTCTCTCACAGAATGTGGAAACGTACACGAAGGGATTGACCCTCGATCTTCTAATTCATACATGAGGTTAAGGTGCCCGTTACTGAAAGGAATACTAATTTATTTCCCTGAACACAAACTTATACTCACGATGAAGCCGCTCAGATTCGCGGAAGGGAAGGCCTGCCGTAAATCGTTTGACTTTAATCCAATTGGTAACGATCTCAAACGGTTTGACTCTCCACGATAATATTAGAACTGTGATTTAAGGTGTGTACTGTTAATACTATTCAGCGGATTTACTCCGGAAATACCAGGT
>NW_027471099.1:0-29168 GCF_051020765.1 Lasioglossum baleicum
GGCAGTTGACACCTTAATTCACAGTATAAATAGTAAAGAGCAGAATCAGATCGTTGTAGAACATTACCTACTGCAATAGAGTCAACCTTTTTACAGGAGGCCTTACCTTCCATGAAGCTGAACCGCCGTATCGAGAGTGTAGCTACGTGTTTAGGGAAACCGATTAGTATACATTTTGGTAATGAGCTCCTTAATTTGATGCATGAAATAAAATGTCGAGTGTCAACTTCCCTGAGAGACGAACGGTTAAATCAATAGCTTCCACATCATCTTATCCGGAGAGTCAAACTGGGCATTCTGGGAGTATGTCCGCTGAAGAATGTTGCCAATAGACACCTTCATTCACGGATTGAATAAAAAAGTAAAGCGTCAAACCGCTTGCGAGCGATACCAATTGTTATAATGTTGATCGTTTGACTGAAGGCCTTACCCAGCGCGAACCTTATCGGCTTTTCCGAGAGTATAAGTTCGTGTTCACAGAAAAAAATTAGTATTCAATTCAGTAACCGGCACCTTAACTTCATGTACGTATTAGGTGATCGAGGGGAAAACCTCTCGTGAACGATGTCACCTTCTGTGTGAGACGAGAGGCCAACTCAATAACTTCACCTACCCTGTTATCCCGAGAGTCAGACCAGGAATTCCGAGCGTCTATCTGCTGTTTAGTATTGGCAATAAACACCTTAATTCACGGTGTAAATAGTAAAAATACAGAGTCATAGCGTTGTAGGTCCTTACCTACTGGTATAGACACAAACTATTTACTGAAGGCCTTACGTACCGTGAACAAAACACGCTATGTCGAGAGTATAGCTTCGAGTTCCGAGAAGCAAGTTAGTATACATTTTAGTGACGAGCACCATAATTTCATTAATGAATTAGAAGATCGATTGTCCATACTTTCGAGAATGTTAACACCTTCGTAGAGAATAGCACGGCTAAGTCAATAATTTCACCTATCCTGTGAATCCGACTGTTTTACGTGGACTTCCGCGTGTAAGTTCGCTGAGAACTATTGGCAATAGACACACGAATCTGAGGTGTGTATATCAAAATAGAGAGTCAAACCTTCCGAGAACATTAGAAAATGTTATAAATTCCTTCTTTTTCCGAATACCATATCTTCTGTGAACCTAAACTGCAGTGCCGAGTGTATATATTCGTGTTCAGTGAAACACATTAGTATACATTTTAATGACGGTCGCCATATTAACATATATGATTAGAAAAATCATGAGTAAATCCATTCGAGAATGTTACTACCCTCTGTGAAACTCGATCGGCTAGGTCAATAGCTACTCCTATCCTGTGATTCTGAGAGACAAATCAGGTAATCCAGTAGCAAATCCCTCGGAGCAGTATTGGCAATAGACGCCTTAATACGCAGTTTGAATGTTAAAGCAGATCGTCAAACCTGTGTAGAACGCAACCAATTCCTATAAAGACAAACGTTTTACAGAAGATCCCCCGAGGAGTTATCCCGCCGTATCGAGGGTATAACTTCCTGCTTAGAGAAACACATCAGTATTCGCTTTAGTAACGGCAACTTAAATTCATGTACGAATTGGAATATCGATGTTCAAACCGCTCGATACCGTCGCCATCTTCCTTGAGAATCGAACGGCTATGCCGATAGCTACATGTATCCTATGATTCAGAGAGTCAAATCAGGTGTTCCGCGAGTAAATCTTCTGTTCAGTATGGTCATTTGGTACCCTATTTCACGGTATAAATATTACAGTACGCAGGCCAACCGTTGTAGCACGTAACATATTGGTATAGGTTCAATCTCTTCGCAGAAGGCCTTAGATTCGAGAAGCTAACCCGCTGTAAGGACAGTATTTCTGCGTGTTTTGAGATGCGAGTTAGAAAGCATTTTAGTCACGAGCATCGCAATTTCATGTATGAACTGTAAATATGGAGGGTCAATCCGTCCGGAACGTTGCCACCTGCTTTGAGGATCGACCGGCTGAGTCAATAGCTACACATATCCAGAGATTCCGCGATTCAAACGAGGAATTCCGGGAAAGAGTCCGTAGAACGGTATTAGCAATAGTATTGGCAATTTACAGAGTCAAATTGATGTAGAAGATTACTTATTGGTAGAGCGACAAATTTTATACCAGGAGCATTACCTTCCGCGAACCTCACCCGCTGTATCGAAAGTATCACTACGCGTTCAGGGAAACAAACTAGTATACATCCTAGTTTCGCGCACCTTAACTTCAGTTATGAATAAGAAGATAATGGGTCCAAACAGTTCGAGAACGTTACCACCCTATTTGAAGTTCGAAAGGGTATGTCAATTGCTTCACGCACACTGTGATTCGCAGAGTCATACCTGGTATTCCGGGAGTAAATAAGTAGAACAGTGTTAGCAATAGACCTTCAATTACGGCTTGAATATTAGTGTACAAGGTGAAAGCGTTGTAAAACGTTCCACATTGCTATACAGTATAACATTTTACCGAAGGCCTTAGTATCCGAGAAGCTGTCACGCTGTTTCGAAACTGAATCATCATGTTCAGGGAAGCAAAGTAGTATACACTTCAGTGACGCGCACATTAATTTCATGTATGAATTAGAAAATTGATGGTTATTTCGTTTGAGAACGATACCACCATCTTTGGATGTCACACTGCTAATTCGATTGCTTCAAATATCCTGTGATTCCGGTAGTCGAACCATGTATTCCGGGAGCAAATCCCCTGAACAGTATTTACAATAGACGCATTAATTGATGGATTCAGTCGTAACACGTTGAATCGTATGCGCGGATATTCGGTGTCTGTTCCGTGCGGTGGCGCTTCAACTAGTGGTCCGCTCCATGGGGCTGCGCGGCACCAAATTATACTGTTCAATGCTTGCGCCCCAATGCCCACTATCACGTTAGGAGGAAACTAACTAGCACTTTGACCCTTCTACGCGTCAAATATTTATTTACACCCTCCGACGTTTGGATGGCTTCTTTTTACCGTTTTATTTGAAGTTTTCTACTTTCTCCACGATTTTCCATGATGCGTTTTGAAAACCCGTGGAGATGAACAAACAGGGAAAATCTTCCCTTATTGGAGTTTTGGGACCAAGGACGTTCCCGTGATCTTCGCATTGTACATCTTGAGGGTGGAAAAGTCCACTCATGCGTGGGAATGGTCGAGAGAGCCCTCTCCAACTAGGTGAAGTGTCGATACTTCAGAAAAGTAATATATATAAACTACATGTCACCCAAGCGCGGTGACCGGAGCACTTTCCGTTTGTGTGGCCAGTCGGTATTTATGACCCCGCGCTGGGAACGTCCTCGAGTGTAGAGCACGTGGCCCTCCCCCTGGGCCCATTGTCAGCCTAGTTCTCCGTGCCAGAGCCTAAGATCGGTCAAGTAGGGTTTTAGCTTCTCGTGTTTCGGACCACGAGAAGTTTGGAACAGAAGTAAGAGGACCCTTCCGAACGCAACAATTCTCTAGAAATACTGCGACCGATTGTCGCACACGACGAAAATGGTTCTAGGAGGTAGTATAAGTTTTATGCGTAAATCATGTTGAGTGGGAGCGGAAATTTCGTCTAATCCCCGACTAACGATTTCCAGGCGCCCTGGCAACTTGTATCATGCAAAGGGTCTCTTTGGCTCCGCACTTGAGTTTTGTTTCCAGGATCGCAAAAGAAAGATATATTGCCGGGCAAAGTGGCCGAGCACGATTGTGCGATTATCCAGAAATATTCCATTTCCCGTGGCAGATCGCGGGCCTTGGGGTGAGCTTGAGGTATGCGAACTTTGACCAGCCTCTGGGCCGTCGGCGGCCCAATTAGACGTTTAGGAACACCCAAACGTAATTAAGGAAATCAGTGATTTCTGGGGGAATGATTACTACCCAGCTGACACTTCTAATACAATGTGTGTCCTAGTAATTGGGGATGATCATTGAGAGTTTCGAGAGCGAAACGAGGTTTACGGAGAGTTTAGAGTTGGCGGCAAGTGAAGAAGACTTAATTAGTGTGCGTTGTGAGTATTGTGGTTTGTGCGAAGTTTTTTTGAGGCGCGAGGTCAGTACAGTTCCGAAAGGTTCCCGAGTACACATTTCTTCCAGTAAGTATAAAGGTAGTATAAAGTTTCCTTCCCTCTAAAATGGCGGTTAATATTTTCATTTTTAATTTTTGCCCATCTAAATATTAGACACGATGAATATGGAATTCAGTAATTCGTATGATGAATCTGTAACTGGAATCATGTGAAAGGGACGACGATATAGAATAATTTCATCATCATCATCATCGGACACGGCAACCGATATGAGTACTAGGGAGGTAGAAGTTTCGGCGTCTGGTGTAGGGGATCATGATGATGTTGCCGAATGGCGGAAAATAGCAGAAGAATTTGCATCAGAGGAAGAGTATTGAGAAGAAGAAGAACTACTGATCAAGGAGACGGACTGCGACGATCCAGTTGCATTATATAAATTATTCTTCACGGAGGAGATATTTGAGATCATCGTTGAAGGGACGAATAGATACGCTGCTCAGTGCATAGCGAATGCAGCATATGGCAGGAGACAACGTCAACAAGCATGGAACCCCATTACAAAAAGTGAATTGAATACCTTTATTGGTATTGTGCTTGTTATGCGAGAAGTGCAGGTTCCCCAAATTCGACTATATTGGTCCAAAATGGCGATGTATGCGAATGCGCGTATAATGAAAGCAATGAACCGCGATCGATTCATAGCTATATTGAAGTACATGCACTTTTCTGATAATGCTACGGCTAGAACCGAGTATCGGTTACACAAAATCCGAAATGTAGAGGATAAAATTCTTCATGCATTCCAAGATGCAGTAAAACCCGGTAAAAGTATGCGGAATTGACTTAATTATGGTTCCGTGGAAAGGATGCCTTAATTTTCGTCAATATATACCAAGCAAGTACGGAATGAAACTGTACGAACTCTGCCTTCCGGACGAATATACATATAATGTGCATATTAAAAAATGATACAAGAATTCTAAAAGCACAGTCCCATGATGTAGTCATGAAATTGATACGCGATCTATTATTCAAGGGCCGGATTTTATTTGCCGACAGTTTCTATACATGAATTGGTTTATCCGAAGATCTTCTGACCAAAAAAAAAAAAAATAATACATTTGCGGTACAGAAAAAATGAATACACAGTTTCTATCGCCACTGGAAAAGCAGGAACAGAAACGGGGCGACACTATATCCCTCGAAAATCGGAGCGGCGTGAAATGTTTAAAGTGGACCGACAAAAGGCCCCTCTGTGTGTTAACCACTTCGATATCTCACAATTGCGCCATTATTCGCGGCAACCATGATAAATTGGAATCGGACGCCGTTGCTTCTAACAATAGTGCGAAGAAGGGAGTTGATATATCAGATCAAATGTGTTCCTATTATAAATGTTTACAGAAAAGGGTAAGATGGTATAGAAAAGTTTTTATGGAGCTAATATACGGGACCTCTTTAGTAAATGCGTCGTACATTCACAAAGAGTGGGGAACCACGCGTTATAAAATTTTTAAATTTAGAGAGAAAATTATTCATTATCTATTGAGGAGTGTTGAGAATCCCCCAAGTGAAGAGCTAATAGGAAGTAGAAGGAAAAACATTTTATAAGTTCACACGAAGGATCCGCGAGGAATATGAGGATAAGATTTAAACAGTGCTACAAAAGCTTAACAAACTTAAATGGTACACGGAACGCCACAAATAAAGCAAGAGGAGTAATGACCTTCTGTAGAACTTGTACTAATGTGCCGGCACTCCGGCACTTTGTTTAAAATCTTTTAAAAAATTGCATTGGTCACATAAGTCGTTACATTTTGTCATATTTAATGTATTAATTGAGTTAAAGGCTATGTATTTTGAGTTAAATGTTTGCTTATAGCGAAGAAATGTTAATGTATAATGTTAAAACTATAAAATAACAGTTTGTGCTACGTATTTCATGATTAACAAACGTGGCCAATCGGTGATGCATGCCGCCCCACGGATCAGTCTAGCATGTGCAACCGGTGGTTTAGGCCGCAGCAGGAAACAGACAAGCATGGGCTACCGGTGAGTCAGACCGGCGTCAACGTGATAAAGTAGAGCACCAAACTGTTTGCGGGCGTTACCAATTGGTATTATGTCAAATGTTTTACTGAAGACCTTACCCTCCGAATATCTAACCCGCTGTATCCAGAGTATAATTACGTGCGCAGAGAAAGAACCTATTATTCACTTCAATCACGGGCCCATAAACTTCAAGTATAAATTAGATGATCAGGTGTCAAGCCGTACGAGATTGATACCACCTTCTGTGGGAGTTGAACGTCTATGTCAATAGCTCCACCTGTCCTGTAATTCCGAAAGTCAAAGCTAGAATTCCTGGATTAAATCTGCTGTTCTGTATTGGCTTAGTATACCGTATTTCATGGTATAAATATTAAAGCCCAAGGACAAACCTTTGAGGGACGTTACGCATTGATATAGAGCGAATCTTAATAGCGAAGGCCTTACCTTCCGCGAAGCTAACCCGCTGTATCGATTTTAAATCTACGTGTTCAGAGGAGCAAATTAGTATGCATTTTTAGTGACTGGCACATTAATATCATGTCTGAATTAGAAAATCTACGGTCAAACCGGGCGAGAATGCTATCGCCTTCTATGAGAATAGAAAGTCTACGTCAATACATCCATCTATCCTGTGATTCCTTGAGCCAAAGCAGGTATTCCGGGAGTAAATCCCTGAACATGATTGGCAATAGACACCTCGTTTTACCGTATAATTTTTTATGTACGGAGACACAACGTTGTAGAACGCTACCTACTGGTATAGGATCAAGCATTTTACCTAAGCCCTTACCAACCGAGAAGCCTATCCCGCTGTGTCGAGAGTATAACATAGTATGCAGAGGAACAAACTGGAATACACTTTAGTGACGGGAAAGTTATCACTTTCTTTGACAATCGCACATCTAAGACAATATCTTCACCTATCCAGTGATTCCGAGAGTCAAACCGAGCATATCAGGTGTAAACCCGCTGTACAGTACCGCCAATAGAAATATTAATTCACAGTCTGAATATTTAAGTAGAGCGTCAAGCCGTTTGAGAATGTTGCCAATTTGTACAACGTCATACTCTTTACCGAGGACCTTACATTCCGAGATACTAACCCGCCGAATCGAGTGCATAACTTCGTGTTCAGAAATACAAATAACTATACATTTTAATGAGCGGCACCTTAATTTCATGTATGAATAGGAGGATCCATAGTCAAACCGTTCGTGATCGTTACCACCATATTTGAGAGTCGAACGGCTATGTCAAAAGCATCACCTATTCTGTGATTCCGATTGTCAAAACAGGTATTCCAGGAGCAAATTCGCTGAACAGTGTTGGCACTACACAGGTTAACTAACGGTATGAATATTAAAGCAGACCGCCATACTGTTGAAGAACATTATACATTGATGTAGAGTCTATCTTTTAACGGAAATCCGTACATCCGGAGAACCTAACCCTCTGTATCGGGAGTTTATCTTCGTGTTTAGAGAAAATCCTATGTATACATTTTAGATACTGGTACCACAATATCATGTATGAATTAGAAGATCGAGTGTCAAACATTTCGGGATCGAAACCACCTCATTTGAGACTCAAACCGCTAAGTCAATAGCTTCACATACCCTGTGATTCTGATAGTCAAACCTGGTATTCCGGGTGTAAATTCGCTGAACAGTGTTGGCAATAGTCACCTTAATTCCCTTATTGAATGTTAAAATAGAGTGTCAAAATGTCTAGGAACGATGCCAATTAGTATAAAGTCAAACGTTTTACTGAAATCCATACCCTCAGGAAGCCCATCCCGCGGTATCGATAGCATAGCTTCGTGTTTAGAGAAATACATTAGTATACAATTTAGTGACAGCAAATTAAATTCATGTATGAATTAGAATACCGATGGTCCAACCGATCGCGGACGTTACCTCCCTCTCTGAGAGTTGTTAAGTATATTGCTTCACCTATCCTGCATTTCCGAGTGTCCAATCAGGTAATCCGGGAATAAGTCCGCTGAAGACTCTTGACAATAGACACCTTAATTCACGGCTTGAATATTACAGTAGAGCGTCCAATCAGTTGAGAGCGTTGCCAATTGGCATAAAGCCAAACGTTTTAACGAAGGCCATAGATTCCGCGAACTACATCGCCATCATAGGGATTATATGTTCGTGCCCAGAGAAACAAATGCGCATTACATTCAGTGACGGGCACGTAAACTTCGTGTATGAGTTACAAGACCCCGGGTCAAACTGATCGAGAACGATGCCACTTTCTGTGAGAGACGAATGGCGGAGGCAATAGCTTTAACAATTCTGTCATTCTGAGTGTCAAGCCAGGTATTCCGGGAGTAAATCCGCTGATCAGGGTTGGTAATAGACATCTTCACTCACGGTCTGAATATTAAAATAGTGCGTCAAACCGTTTGAGAACTTGGCCATTAGCTATGAAGTCAATAGTTTTACCGACGACATTTCCTTCCGCGCACGTCACCCGCTTCATGGAGAGTATATTATCGCGATCGGAGGGCAAATTGGTGTACATTTTAGTGTCGAGCAGATTAATTTCATGTATCAACTGGAAGATCGAGGGTCAAGCCGCTCAGGACCGCTACAACCTTCTATGTGATTCGAATGGCTAAATCAGTATCTTCACATATCCGGAGCATCCGAAAGTCATAGCAGACACTCCTGGAGTAAATCCGCAGAACAGTATTGACAATAGACACCATAATTCACGGCATAACACTAAAGTACTGAATCAAGCGGCCGGAGAACAATACCAGTCTATATAAAGTTATTCTTCTTTCCGAATACCTATTCTTCCGAGAAGCTAGCCCGCTGTATCGAGAGGGTAACATCGTTTTCAGAGAATCAAACTAGTACGCATTTTAGTGTCGTACACCTTAATTTCATAGACGAATTAGAAAAGCGACCGTCAAATCGTTCTACAACGTTACCACCTCCTTCGAGAGCAATACCTCTAGATCAAAAGCTGCACCTTCCCTGTAATTCCAAAGGACAAACAAGGTACTCAGGGAGACAATCCACTGTATTGTATTGGCAGCGGACATCTTAATTCACGGTATGAATTCTAAAGCTGATCGTCTAACCGTTGAAGGACATTACGTACTCCCATGGTGTCAAACCTGTTACCGAACGCCTTCCCTTCCGTGAAGCTATCCCGCCGTATCGATAGTATTGCTTTGTGTCGAGAGAAACACATATGTATACATTTTAATATTACCATGGCTTCATGTATGAATTACAAAATCAGGAGACAATCCGCTCGAGAACGATTCCACCTTCTTTGAGTGCCGAACCACTAAGTCAAATGCTTCACGCATCCTGTGGTTGCGACTAATAAATGATAAATAATGAAGCAGACCGTCATACCGTAGTAGAACCTAATGCTATATAGTCAAACTCTATCCCGAAGTGTTAAGGTGCCCGTCACTAAAATGACTACTAATTTGTATTGCTGAACCCGACGTAACACCCACGATATAGCGGATTATGTTCTCTGAAGGTAAGGTATCAGATAAATGGAATGTCCTTATGCCAGTTGGCAATGTTCTCAAACGGTTCTACGATCTAATTTGATATTCATACCGTGAATTAAGGTTTCTATTACAAGTAATGTTCAGCCAATTTACTGCAGGAGTACCTGGCCTGACTCTGGGAATCGCAAAATATGTGAAGCTATTGACTTAGCCGTTCGTCTTTCACAGAATGTGGCAATGTTCTGGAACGGTTTATCCATCGAGCTTGGAATTCATACATGCAGTTAATGTGCCCGTCGCTAAAGCGTATACCAATTCGTGCCACTGAGTACAATGTTATACTCTCGGCACAGCGGGTTAGCTTCACGGAATGTACGGTCTTCGGATAAAGGTTTGAGTCCATACGAATGACAAAGCTCTACAACAGTTTAATGCTCTGCCCTAATATTCAAACCGTGAGTTGAGGTGCCTATTTCCAATGCTGTACATCTAATTTACTACCGGAATATCTGGTTTAACTTACGGAATCACAGGACAGGTGAAGCTATTCACTTAGAAGTACAACTCTGAAAGAGGTGCTAACTTTCTCGAATAGTTTGACTGTCGATTTTCTATTCGGACGTGAAACAAAGGTGTCCGTCTGCTGAAACGTCTACTCACTTGTTTCCGTGAGCACTAAGCACGACACACGCTACTGCGGATATGGCCTAGGAGAGTTGTCTATTCGGTAAAAAGAAAGGCCCTATACCAACAGGTAATGTTCTCCGACGGACTGACCTTATACTTTAATATTCAAATCATGAACTAAGGCGTCTAGTGTCAATGCTGTACAGCTGATTTTATCCCGGAATACCTGATTTGACTACCGGAATCACAGGATAGGTGCAGCTATAGACTCAGGCGCTCGACTCCAAAAGGAAGTGGGAACTTTCTCGAACGGTTTGACTCCCGATTACTCTATTCCTACATGGCAATAAGGTGTCCGTCTGCTAAAATGTCAAGTAACTTGTTTCCGTCATCCTTTGAGTGCACTGAACATCGGATTCACGGCCGGAATGCCCGGTTCGAATCTCGGAATCACAAGATCGGTGCTGCTATTGACTTAGCTGTGCGAATCTCACAGAAAGTAGTATTGTTCTGGAACAGTATGCCCATCGATCTTCTTATTCACACATGAAATGAAGGTGCCCATCACAAAAAGGAAAAATATGTTGTTTCCCTGAACTCGAATTTAGTCTATGGACACAGCAGCTTAGGATATCGAATCATAAGTCCTTCGCTACAACGTTTGACTTTATACGAACTGGTAAATTTTGCAAGTGGTTTCACGGTCCACTTTAATATTCAATCCTTCCATTGTGGTGTCTAGGGCCAAAACTATTACGTGGATTTTCACCTGGCATACCTAGTTTGATTTTCGGAATCGCATGACCATCGGTAAAAAGTTTGACTATATAACAACCGGTAACGTCCAACAACCGATTGACTTGATACTTTGTTATTTATACCGTGAGTTAAAGTATCTATTGCCAATCCTCTTCAACGGATTTACTCCCGCATTTCCTGGTTCGACTCTCGGAATCTCAGGATAGGTGGACATATTGAGTTATCCGATCGACTCTCAAATATGGTGGTAACGTTCTCGAATGGTGTGACCCCCGGTCTTCTTATTCAGAACGGAATTAAGGTCCCCTTCACTAAAATGATTACTAATTTGCTTTCTGACCGCAAACTATTACTCACGATACGGCGGGTTATCTTCTCGGGCGGTACTGCTTTCTGTAAAATGTTTGACTTTGTAGGAGATGGAAACGTTTTCAATCGGTTTGACGCTCCACTTTGATATTCATACAGTGAATTAAGGTTGTCCACGGCCAACACTGTTCAGTGGATTTTCTTCCGAAATACATGGTATAACTCGCGAAATTACAGGAAAGCTGAAGCTATTGCCTTAGCCATGCGACTCTCAAAGGAGATGGTTCCGTTCACGGAACATTTGAGCCTTCATCTTCTTATTTATGCATGCAATTAAAGTGTCCGTCTGCTAAGGAATCTACTAATTTGTTCCCTAGAACACTAAGCATGACACTTGCTGGGGGTGCGTTATGTTCTCGGAGAGTGAGGTATCCGATACAAAGTTAGACCATATTCCAGTAGGTACCGTTCTTCGATGTTTCGAACCGCTATGTTACTATACCGTAAATTAAGGTGTTCATTGCCAGCACTATTCAGCGGACTTACTTTCGGAATACCCAGTTTGCCACTCGGTATCACGGGATAGGTGGAGCTATTGACTCCGACGTTCAACTCTCAGATACGCGGCAACGTTCTCGAGCGGTTTGGCCCTGCATCTTCTGACTCGGACATGAAGTTACAGTGCTCATCACAAAAATGTTTACTACCGTCTTCCTATGAATACGAAGATATACTCTCGATTCGACGGGATAGCGTCTCCGAGGGTTGGGCTGTCGGTAAAATGTTTGATTCTATACTAATTGTTAATGTTCTACAACGGTTTGGCTATCTGCTTCTGTATTCAAACCCTGAATTAAGGTGTCTATTGTCAATTCTTTTCAGCGTATTTACTCCAGGAATATTTGGTTTAGTGCTCGGTACCACAGGATGGGTGAACCTGTTGACTCAGTCGTTCTATTCTCAACGACGGCGATAACGTTCTTGAACGGTTTGGCTTTCGGTATCGCTGTTCGTGCATGAGAATGCGGTGTCCATCTGCAGAAAGGTCCACTATTCTGATTCCGTCAACAACGAGCGAGACACTCCCTACAGCTGTTTAATATTCTCGGCAGGTAATGTATTCGGTAAAAAGAATGACTTTATCCGAATTGGTTATGACCTGCAACGGTTTGTCTCTCTGTTTTAATATTCAAATCGTGAATAAAGGCGACTATTGTCAATACCTTTCAGCGAATTTACACCCGGGAAACCACGTTTGGCTCACGGAATCACAGGATAGGTGATGCTATTGACTTACCTGTTCGTAGCTCATACAAGCTGGCAACGTTCTCGAGCGGTTTTACCCTCAATCTTCTAATTCATACATGAAGACAAGCTGCCCACCACTGAAATGAATACTAATTTCTTTCTCTGAACGCGACGTTATACTCTCGAAGCGGCAGGTTAGCTCCTCCGTGGTGTCTATCGGTAAAGCGATTGACTGTACACCAATAGGTAACGGTCTACAACGGGATGACGGTCTGCATTAATATTCGTACAGTGCATTAAGGTGTCTTCTGCCATTACTCTTCAGCGTATCTGCGCCCGGAATACCTAGTTTGACTCTATGAATCGCTGTACGTGTGAAGCTATTGATTTAGCCGTTCGGCTCTCAACGAATGTGGTAACGTTCTACAGCGGATTGTCTCTTGATATTTATTCATTAGAATGTGGAGTCTGCCTACCGGTATGACGACTAATTTGATCCCTTGAATAATAATCAAGGCCCACGTCACAGCGTGTTCGGTTCTCGGAAGGTATGGTATTCGGTAAAAAGAAAGACTTAATACGAATTGGTAATATTCCCCGACGGTTTAACTCTCTCCTATAGTATTCATACCGTGAATTAAGGTGTCTATTGCCATTTCCATTCAGCGGATTTTCTTCCGGAATACCTTGCTTATCTTTCGGAACCACAGAATAGCTGTAGCTATAGTATTAGGCGGTCGTGTTTCACGGAATGTGGTATCGTTCTCCAAAGATTTGAACATCGATCTTCTAATTCAAGCATGAAATGATGGGTCTCATGAATAAAATGTATACTATTTCGTACCTGTGAATACGGTTCTACCCTCCCGGTACAATGAGACAGTTTTCGGAGGGAAAGGCATTGTGTGTCAAGTTTGACCCTACACCTAGAAGTATTTTTCTACAACGGCTTGACGCCCTGCTTTAATATTCAAACCGCGAATTAAGATGTCTATTGCCCATAATGTTGAGCGGATTTACTTTCGGAACACCTGGTTTGCATCTTCGAATCACAGGATTGGCGAAGCTATTGTCTTTGGTGCTCTACTCTCTAAGAAGATGTTGTCGTTCTCTTACGATATGTCCATCGATATTCTAATTCATACATGAATTTAAGGTGCCGTCACTAAATTGTATACCAATGTGGTTCCCTATGCACGTAGCTATACTCTCGATACGGCGGGCTAGCTTCTCGGACGGTAAGACCTTCGGTAAAACGTTTGACTTTATAGCAACTGGGAACGTTCTCAAACGGGGTGAGGCACTATTTTAATATTCAACCAGTGGTGTATGGTGTCATTTCCAATACTGTTCAGCGCATATACTCGCGATTTACATGGTTTGACTATCGGATTCAAAGGATAGGTGAAGGTATTGACATCTCCGTTGGACACTGAATGACAGTGGTAACGTTCCCGAATGGTTCGGCCATCGATCTTCTACTTCAAACCCGAAGATACGGTTCCCGACACTGAAATAAATATTAATTTCTTTCTCAGAACACGAAGTTATACTCTCGATAGAGCTGGTTAGTATTTCGGAGGGTAAGGTTTCCGGTAAAACGTTTGCCTAATAGCAATAGGTAACGTTCTCAAACGGTTTGATGTTCTACTTTACTATTCAAACCGTGAATTAAGATGTCTATTGGCAATACACTTCCAGAAAGTTACCACCTTCTCTGAGAGTCGAACGGCTGAGTCAATAGATTCACCTATACTTGTATTTCCGGGAGTCAAGCCTGGTATTCCAGGAATAAATCTGCTGATCTGTATTGGCAATAGGCACCTTAATTCTCGGTATGAATATTAAAGTGGAATGTCAATCCGTCGGAGAATATTATCAAATGGTACAAAGTTAAGATTT
Source organism: Lasioglossum baleicum (assembly GCF_051020765.1). Classification (NCBI taxonomy): domain Eukaryota; kingdom Metazoa; phylum Arthropoda; class Insecta; order Hymenoptera; family Halictidae; genus Lasioglossum; species Lasioglossum baleicum. Next base: position 14,403 of record NW_027471099.1, read on the forward strand.
TACCGGATACCTTGCCTTCTATGAACCTTACCCTCTGCAGCAAGTGTCATGCATAGTGCCCCCGGAATCCAATTAGTAGACATTATTGCAGAAGCGCACCTTATTTTCTTGTACGAACGGAATAATCAAGAGTCCCTCCCGTCGAGAACAATCGTACCTTCCTTGAGAGTCGAAGAGCTGAGACAATAGCTTCACCTATGCTGTTATTCCGATAGTCAAACCAGGTAATCCAGGAATCAATCCGCTGTACTCTATTGGCACTGGACAAATTAAATCACGGTACGATTATTGCAGTAGAGCGTGAAACCGTTAGAGAGCGTTACCGATTGATACAAATTCAGACGTTTTACAGAAGGCCTGACGTTCCGAGAACTTATTCCGCTGTATCGCGAGTACAGCTTCCTGTTTTGTGGAACAAATTAAAATTCGTTGTAATGATGAGACCCATAAATTCATGTATGAATTTGAATATCGATGCTCAAGCCGTTCGAGATCGTTACAACACTCTCTGAGAGAAGAACGGCTACGTCAATAGCTCCAGCTATCCTGTGATTCCGAAAGTCAAAGCGAGAGTTCCGGGAGTAAATCCGCTATACAGTATTGGCATCGTACACCCTATTTGATGGTATAAATATTGGAGTTCAATGGCAAACCTTTGCAGGACGTTCGTGTTGATATAGATCCAAACTGTATAGCACAGGTCTTACCTCCGAGAAGCAAACCCCCTGTATCGACATTATATCTTCGTGTTCAGAGGAGCAAATTAATATGCATTTTAGCGACTGGCATATTAACTTCATGTATGAATTAGAAGATCGATGCCCAAACTTTTCGGCGTCGATAACACTGTCGTTGGGAACCGAACGTCAGAGTCAATAGATTCAACAATGCTATGATTCCGGGAGTCAGTTCAGGTATTCCGCGAGTAAATTCGTTGGGCATTATGGGCAATAGACACCTTAATTCACGGTATGAATATTAAAGTGGATCGTCAAACAGTCGGAGGATATTACCAATTCGAATGCAGTCATTCTTCTTGCCGAATATCACAACTTCCGAGAACCTAACCCGTTGTTGCGAGTGCCGTGGTTATTGTTCACGGAAAGAAATTAATAGACATACTAGCTGACGGACACCACATTTCCGTGAATGAAGACATAGCGGAGAGCCGAACCGTTTGAGAACGTTACCACCCTCTTTGACAGTCGAACGGATAAGTCAATAGCTCCACGTACTCTGTGATTCCGAGAGTAAAACTAGGTAATCAGAGAGTAAATCCGCTGATAAGTATTGGCAATTGTCATCATTATTCGGGGTTTGATGATTAAATCAGGCCGACAAGCCGCTATAGAACATTACCTATTCGTGTAGGGTCATACTTCTTACAGAATGCCTTACCCGCCGAAGAACTGACATGCTGTATCGGGAGTATAGCAGCGAGTATAGAGGTACGAACTAGCTTATATTTTGTTGTCGAGCACCATAAATTGATGCATGAATTAGACCGTCGAAAGCCAAACCGTTCAAGAGTTTTACCACCTTCTTTGAGGGTCGAACGGCTAGGTCAATAGCTTCATCTATCCAGTGATTCCGTGAGTCATATCAGGTAATACGGCAGTATATCTCCTGAACTGTATTCGCAATAGACACCATAATTCATGGTATGAATATTGAAGTAGAGCGTCAAACCGTTTGAGAACGTTTCCAATTGGGATAACGACGCACTCTTTAGCTGATACCTTTCCTTCTGAGAACATAACACGCTGTATCTTGTGCATAGCTTCGTCTTCAGCGGAAGAAATTTGTAGACATTGTAATGGCGAGTACCTTAATATCATGCATGAATTAGAAGATTGAGGGTCAATCCCTTCGATGACCTTATCACATTCTTCGAAAGTCGCACAGCTATGTCAATAGCTGCAGCTATCCTATGGTTCCGATAGGCAAATCAGGTATTCCACGACTAAACTCGCTGATCAGTATTGGCAATAAACACCGCAACTCACTATATGAATATTAATGTTCAGCCTCAAACCGCAGAAGAACGTTACCCATTAATATAACGCCATATTCCTTACCAGACACTTTTACTTCCTAGAACCGAACCCGCTGTATAGAATGCCATGCTTAGTGCTCACAGAAGTAAATTAGGAGACACTTGAGCAGACGGACATCTTTTTAATGTATGAATTAGAAGATCGATATCGTTATCAGATCCATCGAGAGTCCCACAGCTAAGTCAATAGCCTCACCTATCCTGTGACTCCGAGAGTGTGAAGGTTTTACCGGCATTACCAACCGGTCTGAAGTCAAACGGCTTATCGAAGGTCCTTCCTTCCGCGAACCACACCGGCCTCATCGAGAGTAAAAGTTCGTGTCCACAAAGTGAAATTAGTCTCTATTGCAGTGACGGGCACTTTAACTTCATGTATGAATTAAATGATCGGGTGTCAACCGTTCGATACCGTTACCACCTTCTATGACATTCCAGACAGCTAAGTAACAGCTAGTAACACATAGGTGATATCCTGTGATTCCGACAGTCAGACCAGGTTTTCCGGGAGCAAATACGGTGAACAGTATTAGTAATAGACACCTTAATTCACGGTATGAATATCAAATATAAAGTCAAAGCGATTGAGAACGTTACCAATTGCTATAAACTAAAAAGTTTTACCGAAGAGCGTACTCTCCGAAAAGATAACCCGCTGTATCGAGAGCATAACTTCGTGTTCAGAGGCAGAAGTTAGAAAACATTTTTGTGACGGGCTCGTTAAATTCATTATGAACAAGAAGATCGAGTGTCAAGCTGCTCGAGAACCTTCTCACCTTCTGCGAGAGACGAACGGCTAAATGAGTAGCTTCTCCTATCCTGAGATTCCGAGATTCAAACCAAGTATTCCGCTAGTAAATCCGCTGAACGGTATTTGAAATAGACACTTTACATCATGGTTTGTATATTAAAATAGACCGTCACCCAGTTTTAGATCGTTACCAGTGGTTATAACGTCAAACGTTTTACGGAAAACCTTACCGTCTGAGAATCTAACCTGCCGTATCGAGAGTATAACTTCGACTTTAGAGAAACACGTCAGTACACGTTTTAGTGTCGGCACCGTGAATTCATGTATGAATTAGAATATCGATGGGCAAACCTATTGAGAACAGTCTCGCCTTCTTTGAGGGTCGAGCGTCTAAGTCAATAGCTTCTCCTACACTGTTATTCCGACAGTCCAACCAGGAATTCCGGAACTCAATCCGCTGTACACTATTGGCAATGGTCAACTTAATTCACTGTTTGAATACGAAAGTTCAGAGCCTAACCCTTGCCCAACGTTACCGATTATCAAAAAAATTAACCTGCTGCATCGAGAGCATAACTTTGTGCCCAGAGAAGCATATTAGTGAACATTATAGAGACGTGCTCCATAATTTCATGTATGTATTACATAATCGAGGGCGAAACCAATCGAGAACGTTACCACCGTCTTTGAGCGTCGCACAGCTAAGCCAGTAACATCACCTTTCCAGTGATTCCGAGAGACAAACCAGGTATGCCGGGAGTCAATCTGATGTGCAGTGTTGCCATCGTACACCCTATTTGACGGTATAAATATGAATGTCACAATTTAAACCGTCGTAGAACGATACGAATTGGTATAGGATCAAATTTTTCCCGAAGGTCTTACCATCCGCGTGAATTACACGCCGTATTGAGTGCATATCTCCGTCTTCAGAGAAGCCAAGTAGTAACCATTTTTGCGATGGGCACCTTAATACCATGTATGGATTGTAAGATCGGCGGTCATACCGTTCGAGACCGTTAAGACCTTCTGTGATAGACGAACGTCTAAGTCAATAGCTTTACCTATCCTGCGATTCCGAGAGGCAAATCAGGTATTCCGCGAGTAAATATGCTGTTCAAACTGGGCATTCGGCACCCTATTTCGCGGTATAAATATTAAAGAACAAAGTGCGACCGTTTCAGAAGGTTACAAATGCCTACAAAGTCAAACGCTTCACATGGGACCTTACCCTGCGAATAACTCGCCAGCAGTTTTGTTAGTATAACTTCCTGATCCGTGAAAGAAATTAGTCTTTATTTCAGTGACGGACACGGTAACTTCATGTATGAATTAGAAAATGGTGTGTCAAACTGTTCGGTAACGTTACCACCTTCTGTGAGACATGAACTGCTATGTCAATAGCTACAACCATCCTGCCTTTCCAAGAGTCAAACAAGGTATTCCGGGATTAAATCCACTGAGCAGTATTGGCAATAGATACCTTAATTAGCGCAGTTAATATTAAAATAGAGCTTCTCACCGTGTGAGAGCGTTACGTGTTTGTATAAAGTTAAACGTTTTACCGCAGGTGTTACCTGTAGCGATCTTCACCTGCTTCATCGGGAGTAAGACTTCGTGTCCATAGAAAGACATTATATTCGTTTCACAGACGAGCGATGTCATTTCGTATATGAACAAGAAGATTGTTGGACAGACCTTTTCAGAGCTTTACTACGTTCGCAGACCGTCGAACGGCTAAGACTGTAGCCGTCTGCTATCCTGTGATTCCTAAAGATACATCAGGTATTCGGGGAGTAAATCCGCTGAGCAGTATTGGCAATAGAAACCGTAATTCACGGCTTGAATATTAATGTAGATGGTCAATCCGTCGAGGAACATTACCAATCGATAGAGAGTCACTATTTTAACCGAATACATATCCATCCTATAACCTAACGCGATGTACCGAGTGGCATGTTCAGTGCACACGAAGAAAAATAGGTAGACATTATAGAAGAAACACAGCTTCTTTTCAAATATGAATTAGGAGATCGAGTGTCAAATGGTCCGAGATCGTTACCACCTTCTTTGAGAGTCGAACATCTACGTCCATTGCATCACATATAGTCGCGATTCCAAGTGTCAAGCCTGGTATTCGAGGAGTAAGTTCCCTGAGTAGTATTGTCAATGGGCACCTTAATTCGCAGTTTCGATATCAGAGTAGAGCGTTAAACCGTTTGAGAACGTTACCAATTGGCATAGCTTCATGCACCTTACAGGACACCTTACATTCCGAGAACATAACCTGCCTTATCGTGGGGGTATCTTCGTGTTCAGAGAAACATATGAGTATACATTTTAATGACGGGCACCATATTGACATATGTGAGTCGAAAAATCATGAGAAAAACCATTCAAGAACGATACCACCTTCTTTGTGAGTCGAACAGCTAAGTTAACAGCTTGACTTATCCTGATATTCCATGAGTCAAACCATGCAGTCCGCGTCTAAAACCCGTGTATAGTATTGGCATTAGGCACGCTGTTTCGAGATTATATCTTCGTGTTTAGAGAAGCTAACTAGTATACATTTTAGTGACTGTAACATTAATTTCATGTAGAACTTAGAAGATCGAGGGACAAACATTTCTTGAACGGAACCACCCTGTTTGAGTGTCGAGCCTATAGGTCAATAGCTCCACCTATCCTGTGATACCGAGGGTCAAACCAGGTACACTGGGAGTAAATCTGCTGTACAGTATTGGCAATAATATCCTTCTTCCTGGTACAAATATTAAAGTACAGGGCCACACAGTTGTACAACGTTACCTATTGATATAGGGTCTACCTCTTCACCGAAGGCCGTACCATCCGAGAAACAATCCCGCTGTATCGAGAGTATTACTTCATGGTCAGAGATGCACAATAGTATAAATTTTAGTGACGGGAGCCTTAATTTCATGTATGGATTAGAAGATCGTGGGTCAAACCGTTCGTGGACGGTACCACCATCTTTGAGAGATGAATGGCTATGTCAGTACCATCACATTTTCGGAGCATCCGAGAGCCACAGCAGATGCGCCTGGAGTAAATCCGCTGAACGTTATTGGCAATAGACACCTCAATTCACGGTATAAACACTAAAGTATTGTGGCAAACCATCGGACAGCTACACCAATTTTTATAAAGTCATTCCTCTTACCGAATTCCTAATTATCCGAGAAGCTAACCCGCTGCATCGAGAGGGTAACTTCGTCTTCAGACAAGGAAATTAGTATACATTTTAGTGATGAACGGCATAATTTCATGTATGAGTTATAGGATCGAGGGTCAAACAGCTATTGAACGTTGCAACCTTCTTTGAGAGACGAATAGCTTGGACAATAGATTCCCACCCGTCCTGAGATTCCGAAAGTCAAACAAGCCATTACGGGAGTAAATCCGCTGAATTATATAGGCAATGGACACCATAATTCTCGGCATGAATATTAAAGTAGAGAGACATATTGACGGCGATTATTGTCAATTGGTATACAGTCACTCTTTTCATCGAAGTCCTTACATTCCGAGAATATAACCTGCCGTATCGGGAGTACAACTTCGCGATTAGAGATACAAATTTGTAGACATTTTACTGACGAGCACCTTAATTTCCTGCATGACATTGAAGATCGAGTTTCAAACGGATCGAGAACTTTACCACCTTCTGTGAAAGACAAACGGGTAAGTCAATAGCTTTACCTACCCTGTGGATCGGAGAGCCAGCCCGGCAAAACGGAAAGTAAGGTCGCTGAAGAGCATTGGAAATAGACACCTCAATTCACGGTCTGAGCTATAAAGATGGAAGTCAAATCGTCGAGCAGAATTAGAAATTGTTATAGAGTCATCCTTCTAACAGACTACGTTACCTTCCGAGAACATAACCGGAGTGTCTTGCTTTGTGTTGTGATTATTAAATTAGTATTGATTTTGGTGGTGAGCGCCATATCTTCATGTATGAATAATAAGACAGAGGGTCATACCGTTCCAGGGCATTGCCACGTTCTCTGAGGGTCGAACGACTAAGACAGTAGTTTTTGCTATTCTGTGATTCCGAATGTAAAACCAGTTGTTCGGGTATTGAATCACCTGAACAGTATTGGGTATGCACAATTTAAATCACGGTTTGATATTTAAGTAGTTTGTCAAACCGTTTGAGAGCTTTACCAATTGGTATGGAGTCAATCGTTTTACAGAAGGCCGTACGTCCCGCGAACCGGACTAGCTTCATCGAGAGTGTTACTTCGTGATCAGTGAAAGAAGCTAGTATTAATCTCAGGGACGGGCACCTTAACTTCATGTATGAATTGGAATATCGGGCGTCAAACCTCTAGAGAACGATGCCAACATCTGTCAGTGACGATCGGCTATGTCAGTAGCTTCACATATCCTGTGATATACATTGTCAAACCAGGTATTCCGGGAGTATGTTCTGTGAACAGTATTAGCAGTAGACATCTAAATTCACCGTTTGTATACTAAACTGGAGTGTCCATCCATCCGACATGGTAACCAGTGGCTGTATAGTTATACTTCTTCCCGAATACCTAGCCCTCCGAACGCCAACCAGCTGTATCGGGGGTGTAACATAGTGTTCAGTGGGACGATTTATTATACATATTAGTGACCGTACCTTAAATTCATGCATGAAGTTGGAGCTCGAGGGACAAGCATTTGAGAACGTTACCACGCTCGTTGAGATTCGAACGGCCAAGTTAATCGCATCTCCATTCCTCTGATTCCGAGAATCATACCAGGTATTCCGTGTCTAATCCGCTTAACAGTATTGGCAATAGACAGTTAATTTCACGGCAAGAACATTAGAGCAGAGCATCAAATCGTTGTATAGCTTTACCTATTCGAATAGAGTCAATCCTGCTTCCGGAGGCCTTACCTACCTAGAACGTATCCCGCTGTATAGAGAGTATAACCTTGTGACCAGAGGAACATACTAGCATTCATATTAGTGACGGGCCCCGTAATTTCATGTATAAGTTGCAAGATCGAGTGTCAAACCGTTCGAGAACGTTAGCAACCTTTTTTAGAGTCGTACTGCTTAGTCAATTGCTTTACCCACTCTGTTATTCCGAGATTCAGACCAGGTATTATGAGTGTAAATCCGCAGTACAGTATTGACAAAAGACACCTTAATTCGCGGTATGAATATTAAAGTAGAGATACAAATCGTAGGAGAACTTTACCAAGAGGTATGACGCTAAACTTCTTACAGGACACCTTACTTTCCGCGAACCTAACGAGCTGTGTAGATGGTATGACTTCGTGCTCGGAGAAACAAATTAGTGTGCATTTTAATGAAGGGAACCATAATTTTCGAAAACGTTATCACCCTCTTTGTGAGACGAGCGGCTTAGTCAGTAGGTACAACTATCACGCGGTTCAGAGTGTCAGGCCAGGTATTCCGGGAGTAAATCCGCTGAACAGTATTAGTAATAGACACCTTATTTCGTTGTTCTAATAGTAAAGTAGAGCGCCATACCGTTTTAGAACATTACTAATTTGTAGAAAGTAAAACGTTTACTGAACGCGTTATCTTCCGTGAATCTCACCGGCTTCGTCGACGGTATAACATCGTGTATAGGGAAAGGAGTCAGTCTTCATTTCAGTGACGGGCACCCTAGCTTCATGTATCAATTAGAAGATCGAGGATCAGTCCGCCGGCGTACTTTGTCACCTACTGTGACTGTCGAACTACTAAGTCAATGTCTACTCCTATCCTGAGATTGTGAGTGTCAGACCAAGTATTTCGGGAGTAAGTCCGCTGATGCGTATTGGCAATAGACACCTGAATTCACGGTATTAATATTAAGGTAAAACGTCCAACCGTTTGAGAGCGTTACCAAATGCTATAAAGTCAAACGTTTTGCCGATGACCATACCCTCCAAATGACTAACCCGCAGAATCTATGGTAGATAGCAGAGTTCAAAGGGACGAACTAGTATACGTTTTAGTGACGAGTACATCTATTTCATGTGAGTGTTAAAAGACCGATCGGTAAACAGATCGAGTCTGTTACCATATCCGGTGCCTCAGGGAGAAATGGCAGGTATTTGTGGAGTAAATCCGTTGATCAGCAATAGCAATAGTCACATTAGTACACGGTTTGAATAATAAAGCAGACCGTCAGACCGTTGTAGATCGCTACCAATTCCTATAAAGACAAACGTTCTACCGAAGACCTTACCCTCCGAAAAGCTAACCCGCTGTATCGAGGGCACACCATCGTGTTCAGTGGGACGAATTTGCTTTCGTTTTAGCGACGAGCACATTAATTTCATGTATGAATTAGAAAATCTACGGTCAAGCATTTCTAGACCGTTACTACCGTCTATTGGATTCGAAAGGATAGGTAAATCGCTTCAGATGCCCTGTAAATCCGAGTGTCATATTAGATGCTCGTGGCGTAAATCCACAGATCAATATTGGCAATAGACCTCTTAATTCATGTTTTGAATATTAAAGGAGAGCTTCAAACCGTTTGAGAAGGTTACCAATTCCTGCAAAGTCAAAGGTTCTTCCGAAGACCTTACCCTCCGAAAAGCTAACCCGCTGTATCGAGGGCACACCATCGTGTTCAGTGAGACGAATTTGCTTTCGTTTCAGCGACGAGCACATTAATTTCATGTATGAATTAGACAGATGATGGCCAAATCGCTTGAGACTGTTAGTACATTCTATGACATTCGAAAGACTAAGTTAGTAGCATCAGGCATACTGCAATTCCGAGAGTCATACCAGTTATTCCAGAAGTAAATCCGCTGAAGTTGTAGTACGTTACCGATTGGTATAGAGTCTAACATTTTACCGGAGGCCGTACAATCCTAGAAATGGTCCGGCTGTATCGAGAGTATGAATTCGTGATCAGAGATACAAATATGCATACGTTTTAGTGACGGGCACATTAACTTGATGTAGGAAGTAGAAGATCCAGTGCTAAACAGTGTGAGAACGTTACCACCTTATTGAAGATTCAGTAGCTTCACCAGAACTTGTGATTCCGATAGTCAATCCTGGTATTCTAGGAGTAATCCCGCTGAACAATATTGGCAATAGACATCACATTTCACGGCCTAAATATTAACATACAGAGGCAAACCGTTGTAGAACGTTAATCATTGGCATTGTTCGAACATTTTACCGAAAGACTTACCGTCCGAGAACCCAACATGCTGTATCAGGATTATAACTTCGCGTTCAGAGAAAGAAACTGGTATTCAATTCTGTAACAGGCACCTTAATTTCAGGTTTGAATAAGAAGATCGAGGGTCAAACCGTTGGAGAATGTTGCCATCTGCCTTAAGAATCGCACAACTAAGTCAATAGCTTCACCTATCCTGCGATACCGAGAGTCATACCAGGCATTCCGAAATTATATCCGTTGAACAGTATTGGCAATAGACACCGTAATTCACGGCACGATTATAAAGGTTGAGAGACAATCCGTCGGAGAACATTACTAATTGGTACAAAGTCATTCCTTTTACCGAGTACCTTGCCTACAGAAGATCTAACCCGCTGCAGGCAGTGTCTCGCTTAGTGGTCACCCAAACAAGTTAGTAAACCTTTAAGCAGATGGACACCATAGTTACATGTAAGGGTAGCAAAGTCGAGGATAAAACAGTTCGGGAGCGTTACCAATATGGTTGAGAATCGATCGCCTTAGTTAATAGGTGCACGTATCCTATGACTACGGCAGTGATACTAGGTAGTCCAAGCGTAAGTCCGCAGAACAGTATTGGCATTAGACACCGTAATTCATGGTTTTAATGTTAGAGTAGTGTGTCCCTCCATTTGAAAACGATACCAATGGGAATGCAGTCAAACGTCATATTGAAGTCCTTAACTCCCGAACGTCTAATCCACTGTATCGAGAGTATAACATCGTATTCCGAGGAACAAGCGACTATACATTATAGAGAGGGGCACCTTAATTTAATGTACGAATTAGAGGATCGAGGGTCAAGCCGTTCGAGAACGATGTCACCTTCCTTGAGAACTGAACGGCTAAGTCGATAGATCCACCTACCCTGCGATTCTGGGTGTCAATCCAATTATTCCGGCAGTAAATATTATACGTTATAAATATTAAAGTACGGAGTCAAACCGTTATACAACTGTACCAATTCATGTAGGGTCTAACTTTTCACTGAAACTTTATTTTTATGTATGAATGAAATAATCGAAAGTCAAATATTTCGATAACGATCCCTCCTTCCTTACGTAAGGAACGGCTATGTCAACAGCTTCACCTATCCTGTTATTTCGACAGTCAAATCAGATATTCCTAATGTCAATCCGATGAACAGTTTTGGCAATAGACGCCATATCTCGCGGTATGAAGGTTAAAGTACATAGATTATGCGTTGGAGAACATTAGCAATTTCGATAAGGTCTGCCTTCTTACCAATTACCTTACCCTCCGCGAACCTAACCCCATGCGCTGAATGTGTTGCATAGTGTTCACGGATACATATTACTAGGCGTTTTAGCAGACGGAAGACATATATTCACGTACGCATTGAAAAATTGAGAGCCATTCCGTTCGAGAACGTTCCCACCTTCTCTGAGAATCGAATGGCGATGTCAGTAGCATTACCATTCCTGTGACTCCGAAAGACAGACCAGGTATTCCGGGAGTAAATCCGCTGAAAAACATTGGCAATAGGTGCCTTCATTCACGGTATGAATATGAAGGTAGAGCGCCAGACGGTTATAGAGCTTTATATTTTAGTTTATAGTCAAACTTTTTACCGAAGGCCATACCTTCCGAGAAGCCCAACCCGCTGCAGCAAATGTCTTGCTCAGTGATCAAGGTAGCAAATTAGTAACATTTACTGGTCATATAATGGTTTGCCTCTTCGAATATTGGAATACGTCAAGCTATGGACTTAGCCGTTCGTCTTTCAAGAAAGTGGTAACGTTCTCGAACGGTTTGATCCTCGACCTTATAAATAATGCATGAAATTATGGTGCCCATCATTAAAATGCATACTAATGTGTTTCTCTGAATACAAATTTATACTCTCGATACGGAGGTTTACTTTTTCGGCAGGTATGGCTTTCGGTAAATGGTTTAACTATATACAAATAGGTAAGGCTCTAAAACGGTGTGTGGGTCTGCTTTAATATTCATTCTGAGAATTAAGGAGTCTATTGCCAATAGGTTACGGGCCACTTACTCCCAGAGTGCCTGTTTTGACTCTCGGGATCCTACGATACGAGCAGCTGTTAACTTAGCCGTTCGAATCCGAAAGAATGTGGTAACGTTCTAGAGCAGTTTGACTCTCGATTTTGCTATTCCGACACGAAAATAAGGTCTCCGTCAGCTATAATGACTACTATTTTGTTTCCGTGATCACTAAGCAAGGTACTCGCTAGTTCGGTGTTCGTTCTAGGTCGATAAGTTATTCGATAAAAGGTTTGACTTTATACCAGTTGGTAACGTACTCGACCGATTTGACGATCAACTTTAATATCCATATAATGAATTAGAGTGCCTATTGCCAATACTGTGCAACGAATTTTCTACCGGAGTACCTTCTTCGACTTTCGCAATCATATAATAGGTGTAACTATTGAATTAGCCGATCGATCGTCAAAGAAGGTGGTAACGTTGTAGATCGTGTTGACCATCGTTCTTTATCATTAATACATGAAATTAAAGTGCCCGCGACTAAAATTATACTAATTTGCTTCTCCGAACACGACGTTATACTCTCGATACAGCGGGTTAGCTTTTCGAAGGTAAGGCCATCTGTGAAAGTTTGTATCTACATGAATGGGTATTGGTTCATAACGGATTCACGGCCTGCATTCGTATTCATACCGCGAATTAAGGTATCCCGTGACAATAACCCTCAGCGGATTTTCTACATGATTACCCGGTTTGACTTTCGGAATCACAGGGTAGGTGAAACTATTAATGTAGCCGTTCGACACTCATGGAAGGTAGTAACGGTCTCGAACGGTTTTACTCTCGATCTTCTAATTCAAACATGAAATTGAAGTGCCGCCATTAAAATGTATACTAATTGGTTGCTCTGACCACGAAGTTATATTCTGGGCACAGCAGGCTAGATTGACCGCAGGTAAGGCTTTCGGTAAAACGTTTCACTTTGTGTCAATTTGTAATGTTCTCGATCGGTTTGACGCTCTACTTTAATAAGCAAACCGGGAATTAATGTGTCAAATGCGAATACTGCTCAGCCGGTTTACTCCCTGAACACCATATTTGACACTCGCATTCGCAGAATAAGTGGAGCTATTGACTTATCCGTTCGCCTCTCACAGACGGTGGCAACGTTCCCGAACGGTTTGATCCTCGATCTTCAAATTCATACATGAACCTACCGGGACGTCACCAAATTGTATACTAATGTGTGTCCCGAATCATCTAGCTGTACTCTCGATACGGCGAGTTTGCTTCTCCGAAGGTAAGGCCATCGGTAAAGTGATTGACCTTAAACCAATTAGGAACGCTCTAAAACTCGTTGACGCTCTACTTTATTATTCTAACCGTGAATTAAGGTGTCAATTTCCAATACTCTTCAGCCGACTTAATCTCGGTTTTCCCGGTTTCGCTGTCGGAATCACGGATATTTGAAGCAGTAGGCTTAGCCGTACGTCTCCCAAAGACGGTGGTAACGTTCTTGATTGGTTTGACCACCGATCTTCTAATTCATACATGAAATTGAGGAGCCTGATGGTAAAACGTATAATAATTTGCTTCTCTGAACATGAATTATTACACTCGATACTGCGAGTTAGGTTCTCGGAAGGGATGGAATTGGGTAATAAGAATTAATTTATTCTAATTTATAATGCTCTCCGGCGGCTTGAGTCAGTACTTAAGTATTTATACCGTGAACTAACGTGTCTGTTGCGAATGCTATCCAGCGTTAGTACTCCCGGAATACCTGGATTTACTCTCGCAAGCACAGGATAGTTGCAGTGACTGACTTGGCCTTTTGACTACCACTTAACGTGGTAACGATCTCGAAGGATCTGACCATTGACCTTCTATTTCATACACTAGGATAAGGTGCCCGTCACTGAAACGAATACTAATTTTTTTGTACTGAATACGATGTTATTCTCTCGATATTGCGGGTTAGCCTCTCGGAAGGTAAGGTCTTCTGTAAAAAGGTTGGCACTCTACGAATAGGTAACGTTCTACAGCGGTTTGACACTCTACCTTAATATTGAGAACGGGAATAAATGTATCTATTGTTTACACTGCTCAGCGGATTTACTCCTGGAATGACTGGGTTGACAGTAGGAATCATGGGGTAAGTGAAGCTAGTGACTTAAGTGACTTAGCTGTGCGACTTTCAAAGATGGTGGTAACGATCTGGAACAGTTTGCCCCTCGATCCACTAATCCATATATGAAATTAAGAAGACCGTCACTAAAATAGATACTAATTTTTCCCTGAACACGAAGTTATACTCTTGATGCAGCGGGGTGGGCTCACGGAAGGTAAAGTATTGGGTAAAGAGAATGACTTTATACCATTTGGCTATGTTGTCCGACGGTTTGTCTCTGAACCTGAATACTGATGCAGTGAATTAAGGTGTCCATAGCCAATTCTGTTCCGTGTGTTTAATCACGGAATACCAATATTAACTCTCGCTATCACTGCATAGGTGAAGCTATTGTCTTACTTGTGCGACTCCCAAGAAAAGTTGTAACGTTCTCCAACGGTTTGACTATCAATCTTTCTATTGATACATGAAATTAAGGTGCCCGTCACTAAAGTTTATATTAATATATTTCACTGAACACGTTGTTATAGTCTCGATACAGCGGGATAGATTAACCGCAGGTAAGGCTTTCGGTAAAAGGTTTGTCTCGATTCAAATTCGTAACGTTCTCCGATGGTTTGGCGCCCGACATTAATAATCAAGCAGTGAAATAAGGTGT
>NW_027471100.1:0-29163 GCF_051020765.1 Lasioglossum baleicum
CCTACGGAGGGACAATTAAACCCGCGGAAAAAGGTCCTTTCAGCGAAGTTTTTAGCGAATTCGAAACGGTACACGTTTTATACCGGAAAGCTGAGACTGTCATGCATCGGCGCTTAGAATATGTTGACCGATATTCCTCTTAGTCACGGGAAGACTTTTTGTCGGCGGCTTAAGCCGATCTCAACAGGCTCGAACGGTATTCGAAAAGATGTCAGCGTTCCTCTAACATTGCAATATCATTTATGCATCGTGCCTTTTTCTCTCTCGCATATTTCCTTTTTTCCCCCCTGCGGTATTACAGTTATACGCGTTGAACCGGTCGGCCATGTTCACGAAATTCACCATTTTTCAGCCGAATCCAGGCGAAACAAACCGAGGACGCATCGTAGCAACGCGAGGTCTCGGGGAAAAAGGAAGTGTCCTAGCATCGTTAACCCGGAAAAAGAGAAAGAACGTTGCCGAGTATCTTAAAAGCTTTCCCCGGCTACCTCGCGACCGGTATTGCTCTTTTACAGGAAGTATAAGTGGGATTTCTTTGTAGCTTCCAGCGTCACGATAAAAGATTGTCACGGTTCCATTATTAGCCATTGAGAAATGTACCTCGCTGTCCTGAAAACTAAAGTCCTCGGCTTGTAATTAAGATTCGTAGAATTATTCGAACTTTATAAGATTCTGAGATGGAAACGAGCGAAATAAAATACATGAAAGATCGAAGTCCGAGGTCTTAACACGCGTAATGTATAAACTTCGAATAATAGACATCCGGCTAAATGAAATTCGAGTTGAAGAGGCAAAGGAATGCGTTTGAATATGCGGAAAATAATTCCAATCGAGACGAGTTCTATTTAAGATTTATGGAGGTTTCAGGAAAATATTTATAATCGTGAAAAAATGTTTCCGATCGAGGAAAAAACTCGAAAGGAAACTCGAAACGTGACCCGCACAACAGGAACGTTCGACAAAATATTCACCAGGTTGGCGATGTTGAAAATGGCGCGAGGCAGGGGCGAAGGTGGGGAGCGAAAAGAATTCCTGTACAAGGAGGTGATTGCTCGAGGTGCACGCAGCCTCTGGATTCCTCGTAATTAACGTGACAACGACCCACTGACCCACTCGATCGCCGATTTCAGGAACCTTCCAAACGTCGGGGTGTAACCCAGTCCCTGCTCCGCAATCCGTTCCTCAAATTTCCATACTTTTATTCCTCCAGAATCTTCTCGATCCACCAAACCGTGCCGCCTATCTTTCCGTTCAAAATTGAAATTGTTTTTCTCGAAGTATAGGAAGATCCAAATGATCCTGTTCCTCGAATTCCAATTATTCAACTATTTGCGATTACTCGTCGATTTGCTCTCGAGGTTCGAATCTTCTCAACTTTTGTACACGAGACTCAGTCTTCTAGGTGTTGGATTAATTCAACGATGACAAAAATGTGTCAACGTGAGCGTGTCACTGATTAGAAAAATTTGAAAATAAGTTGGAATTATTTTTCTCGAAGCATAGAAAGATCCAAGTTATGCCGTTCCTTGAATTCCAATTTCTTATTCAACAATTTGCGAATCTTCTCAACTTTTGTACGCGAGACTCAGTCTTCTAGATGTTGGATTGATTCAACAATGACAAAAGTGTGTCAACATGTGCGTGTCACCGATTAGAAAAATTCGGAAATGAAATCGGATTTTGGGTAGCGTTTCCAAGTATCTTCTTGTCTGCGAACCAGGTGGGAATTGGAACAATTTAAAAACGAAGGAAAAAGTCGAAAATCTTTCCGGACGAAGGGTAAAATCAGGCAGGATTATCATCGCCACTCGTAGCCGCGGTAATCGTCGAGTTAACGATTCTCTTCCCGTCAATAAAACGAGTATGACGGAGAAAAAGGCGCGGCTCGGGTTTAGATAAGACCATAGGAGGATCGTAAAACCTCGCGGGGATCGAGCCAACGATTTACGCCGATTCCTCGTCCTTCCAGGGACCGTGGTTCCATCTTCTGGAACAAATACGCGGACCACTCGGGCCCGGGCCCCGGCTATTTGCATGCTAATGCCCCGTTCCCGATCCGCCCGGAATACAGCCGTGTTTTCGGCGCTCGTCCGATCCTTTTTTCCAATTCTCCCTGGAAACGCCGGAGCGAGACCGTGGAAGATCGAGAGATCGAGATACGCACGGAATTCCTCGAGTTCCCTCGCTGTTTTATCCCGTGATTATAGAATTTCGCAGATTCTATCGGAACTGTTTAAAAGCCACCGGGGAAAATGGGTGATACGTCACGTCTTCCGCTTTTTATTATGGAATCAATTTCGAGCTTCAAAGTATCGCTTATTACACCAGACGTTCTTATAACCGAGACTCCTGGTGTTTCTATTTCTAATTTTCTTATTATTTCCTCTCGTGCTCTTGAATATTTCAAAAACACGTATGTATCACTATTACCGTATCGTCCGATGCTTCAAAAATAATCATTACGCGTTACATCGGTGTATTTTATCACAGCATGTATTGGCATTTATTATGGTTTTATCATAAATAACAGCATAATACGTTTTATTATTTAAACGATACCGATAATCCATATCACAGTGAACACCGAATTAACCCATTTGCATCTTCGCTCTAAAGAGAGTCTTTCAAGCTTTTGATTGAAATTAAACGTAACGAACAAACTCTTGTTTATATTTAATCCAAAAATGACACGTACTCTATAATAAATAGTTGATATACGACGTTATAACATAAACACTCATTTCTGTAGGTAGTCGCACGGTAAATAAATTAAAAATAGGTAAGTAACAGTGCGGATTATTTCGCATAATGATACAAATGGGTTAGGTTTGGGTTATTTTTGAACCCTTTATTTTGAACTCGCAACCCCGGGTAGATTTTCAAAAGCCCCATTTCCTGCAGGTTATTCCTCCGTTCGACTATGTAACGCCAAAGTACACCCTTCGGCGAGCAGCTCGGCGCAAAAAACTGGAAATTCCAGAAAAATCCGCTTACCCACTTTTCCCTCTGTTATCTTCCCCCCTGGATCAGCGCCCGAACGAGTACCATTTCACGAATTACAATTTCGCGCGGCGAGAAAGGAAGAGAGAGAGAGAGAGACGGATCCGCGCGATTCGTCTCGATACCGACGAGTTCGGAGAGAAAAGAGAGAAGCTATCGGGTATCCTGTCGGCAGCGTCATACGCAGACCATGAGCAATCCCGGTTGGAATTTCCGGCGTGGAAGAGCCGCTTCCCCTGCAATTTCTACGTCTTCCCCTCGGATCAAGAGCGTCCCGGCGACAGCGCCGGACGAGGTTTTCCGTGCAATTAGTCGCCGGCGCAGGAAGCGCAGGGGAATCTTGGATCGCGAGCCTGTCACGTGAGCCCAGAAAACGTGGAATCAGAGTCGCGTGACCGTGGACCCTGACCATGGCCCACTCGCGGCAATTTCGTGCCGTGGAACGAGTCGTGGAACCGTTTCGCAACGAATCCGAGAGAAGAAGAAGAAGTGGAGGAATTTCTGATTTTTGTTCGGACGCATTAGCAACAAGAAAAAGAAACAAGAGGAACAAACGGGAGCTATTAATCCTTCACGCCGTAAAGGTAATTAATGCCGCTTATCGTAAATTGTCGGGGCTGGTGTTTGGCACGAAACAGAGGGGAAGGTTGGTAATAAAAGATGAATTACGATTATTCCGATGGCCGAAGTAATTAGACAGTTCGCGCCGGCGATAAAGCTCATTCGATTGCGGAATGGCCAGGCAACGTCTTCGAGCCATTAGACTAATTGTTAAGTGTTATACAGAGCGAATCACGCGAAGATTTATACGCTGTTTCCTCCTCGAAACTGGCAGAAGATCGCTGAAAACAGGCGTTCTTCCGCGTCTAAGGGTTCCCTGATTGATGCAGCTCCCGCTTTTCCCAGCTCGTTTCTAAGAGCTCGCAGTTCCTTCGTTTACGAACAAGATCGTAGTTAAATAACGGAATATTCGAATAGTTCTCATCCGTTATTAATCTCCCATTGACATTTACTTCTATCCGGCACATAAAGTTCCGAGGAATTCACGAATTTATCGTTCCAACCTTTAGATCTTCGCGAAATTTTCCTGCATGTCCGAAGAGTTTCGAGCACGAGTTCGAATCTTTAGAGAAAAACGACACTTAATTAAACCTATGCAATCGAAAATCGAAAGAGGAAGAGTAAAGTTTCGAAGGTTCAAGTTTTCAAAAATCGGTGATCATTTCGCAAAGCGTTTTCCGCGCGCAAACACCGAAATCTTCGCGTAGAGAATCGCTCAAAGCACGAAAACGACTTTCCTTCTGCATTCCGTCGATTCTAATCGGATTTTTCGAGTCTCCACGAAATTGTATTACATGCTCCGAGGATTTTGAACGGGAACAGCGTAGATCCTGAAAAACGAAAGGCGCGGGGATTAATTCTACTGCGAATCGATGTTCATTTTCTACCCGGTGAGCCTCGAAATTCGCGGCGAGGAGTAGAACGGTGACGGAGGAGAGGAGAGGGTAATCGAGCGGAAAGTTTCGAAAATTTCGGCACCTGTAAGCAAAAGCAGGCTCGTCGACCTGCCCTTTATAGGTCAGCCTCTGCGAACGAGGCGAACGCGCGCGATTCTCTTTTGACAGAGGCCGATTCGAGGTCTCCAGGTCGAGTCGTCTGGATGTCCGCTCCGCTCCGCTTCGCGTCGCCTGGCCACGAAGGCGAAATCGCGAATATTCGTTGCGCAACCGCGGCAATCGGCGCGCGGTCCGCTCTAATCCTCGAAAACGAAACTCGTGGATCGACGCGAAAACACGGCCGATCGTTGCCATTTAACGCCGCCATTCGAAAGGAATCGCGTCCAGCCGCGTTACACTTTCCTTTAGAAACCGAAACTCCGTGAAAATTTGAAACGCCGCTCGGCCGAGAAACGCTTCCACTGCCGTTGGAAACGCGCCGAAAGAGAAAAAACCGGGGTCCCCGAAAATCTGATTCCCGGAGAGGGAACCGCGTTCGAAGTTCAGATGCTTAAATCTTTCCATTGTCTTTAAATTTGAAAGGCCGCTCGGCCGAGAAACGCTTCCATCGACGGTGGAAACGCGCGAAAGAGAAGAGACTTTGGTCTCCG
Organism: Lasioglossum baleicum; assembly: GCF_051020765.1. Lineage (NCBI taxonomy): Eukaryota > Metazoa > Arthropoda > Insecta > Hymenoptera > Halictidae > Lasioglossum > Lasioglossum baleicum. The sequence continues at coordinate 5,108 of NW_027471100.1, forward strand.
AAAATCTGGCTCCCAATCGAGGAAAGTCCGTGTTTCTCCGCAGAAACACGGAGAGGGAACCGCGTTCGGAGTTCAGATGCTTAAATCTTTCCACGAGATACATTGCCGCGACGAGAAACCGCTTCGCTAAATATTTATGAACGCGATATCCATGGCTGGTGAATTCGATCGCGACGTGTACGGTTTTCGCGATTGATCCGTGTTAATCCTTTCCCCGACTCGCCATTGTTGCGCCCTCGAAAATTTCAAACCGGCCCTACTGGCGGCTAATTTCGCGGCACGTCGAGAACTTTCCTCGCGACACCAGTTCCACGGCCAATAAACGCGTACTACTTTCTTTTCGCGCGTTCGACCAGCAGATCTAATCGGGCCCGATTAAAATTGCAAATGCCACTCGTCTGCCACCTGCGTTCCCGGGCTTAAGTTCCCGAGAATTCGCAAGGATTCGCGAGGATCAAGACACCGTTTCCTCTTCCATTGAACCAAGTGGACCAAGGAGCCCCGAACATCCGCGATATTTACGGCGTGGCGAATCAAACTCGGTAATTTATTCCGTGGGATCGGCTCGGGTATCGAAAGTGATACATCGGATTCCAGCTTCTGCCCGTTTCAACACTCGCGGTTTGCGTCCTCCTCGAATTATTGGCCATTTTTCCCGAACATCGGCAATTCCTTCGACTTCCGCCGTGACGGTGGACAGAGTCCAACCGTCCTATCGGCAACCGTGGCAACGACGGAGAACAAAACACACCGGTTGCATCACGATTCCGCGAAAAAATGTAGAAGAGAAGTGGGGAGAGAGGCAGGAGGAGAGAGAGAGAGAGAAAGAATTATCGAGGTTCGATGGTAAAATCGGTTGGGAAGAATGCGCATTTTCCTCGGCACAGTTCCAGACACCCCATCGGGCGAAGGGTTCCCGAGGCAGGTACGACTTTGCCAGGGAGTGCCTCTCCCGAAGCAGAAAAGCGGCCTGGTCGACGAAGAGAGAGGCAGCGAGAGAGAAAGAGAGAGGAAGAGAAAGAGAGGGGCCTGGTGGCACGTAGTGGGGCCCAGTCGGTCGGAGTCTCACGCCTTCCGTCAGTCCTCAGTCCGACGAGGAGCGTACAGGCGTGAACAGCTCGCTAATCCACCGTTGGCTGCTCGATTCGTGCGCGACCCATCGCGAAACAGCCCTCCGGGTGGCGAGAAACAAGGTCCGGTCGGTTGGACGTGCCGATCCGTTCCGTCAACCATTCCCGGGATAGCAGAAGGAGCATTCGCGGAGGAGCGGAGGAGCAGTCGCCAAGTGGAGGCGACCAGGGCGCCATCTACGCGGCCGGAGGAGAACGGTAGTCGTGGAAAGAGCGAGGAATAAGATCGGATCGGGTGGACCGGGGCACGGAAAGGCGGAAGCTCGTGTGGATTTCGGGGTGCAGGGCGTCGATGAGGGACGGAGGAACGTCAGCGACGAGGGCCTGCGCGGCTGACGGGGCCTGTCGGCCGCGCCTCTGGATTCCAGCGGCGGCGACACACTCAGCGGGCCCGTTCGACTCCGCGGCCTGTCCGTGAGCGTTCCCCTGTTCTGTGTTGCGTGGAAAGAGTGTGTAACCTGTCCGCCGCGGTGGATCGGTACACGTGGAGGTGAGGGGCGACCAGGAGGACGTAGACGCCACTGGTGTACACCGCATACCACAGGAGGACCTGGCCTGAGCGACCGGCAGAAAGAGAAGGAGGAGGAGGAGGAGGAGGTGGTGGAGGACCGTGTGGGGGGTTTGAAAAAGGTTGGCGAGAGAGGGCCCGGTGCTGGAAGAAAGAAACGGACGACGAGGCGAAGGGGAGAAGAGGGAAGGCCGGCAGGTAGAAGAGGAAAGAGGAGCCACGGGCAGGTAGCAGAGTTGGTGGGGAAGCCGTCAGAAGGCGGCCATAATGGCCTGACGCGATCTCGAGCGAGCGGCGGCTACAGCTGCTGCGAAATAGCCGAGAGCGGCTCTCCTCCTCGGCCACGCACGCGTATTTTGCAACCGCGGACCGGCTGCGTCTTTGGAAAGTGACTGCGTAATCGCGAGTGGAGTGTGTTACCGGGTGGAGTCCTCGCCAACGTTCTTCCGTGTGTACTCTGTACGGTCGCGTGTGCGCGCTCGCCGATTCTCTTGCCGATCGAGCCGATGCTCGCACGGTGGTTCGATGATTCGACGGTTCTGCATCCTTCCTAGCTGCTTTCCCATCGCGTATACTCTCTTCGACTTCCTTCTCTGAGTGTTCCTCGCGGCCAGAGAGAGAGAGAAAGAGAGAGAGAGGGGGAGAGGGAGACGACCCGGGAAGTCGAGAAGATCTTCGGCGACAGAGTTCTCTCGTTCGGGATCATCCGCGGAAATGAGGGGTGCCAACCAGGACACGGCGACGCCGTACTGTCGCTGCAGGGTCCTCTACCTAGGCAGCTCGGTGCCCCATGCCAGCAAGGAGGGTCTGCTAGGGGTCCAGGAACCCCTGAGGGAGCTGTACCCGGAACAGGGCGCCCTAGGAGCACGTGGACTGGACTCCTGGCTGAGCGTCTGGAGCAACGGCCTGCTGCTGGAAAACGTGGACGAGCACCGGAAGAAGGTCACCAGGTTCTTCCCTATTGAGGCGCTTCACTATTGCGCGGCGGTGAGGCACGTCAAAGGCGGAAGCAGCGACGCCTCGAACACGAGGTTCCTGCCACTGGACTCTCCGTTCGCCAGGACGCCCAGCGCCAACCATCCGCCCCTTTTCGCCGCGGTCCTCCGACGAACCACCGGGATCAAGGTTCTCGAGTGTCACGCGTTCATATGCAAGCGCGACATGGCGGCCAACGCCCTGGTCAGGTGTTGCTTCCACGCGTACGCGGACAGCAGCTACGCCAAGGGCCTGGACCCGGCCACCACCACGACCAACGGCGTCACCGGAGGTCATCCTTCCAACAACAGCCTCTACCACACCCTCGGTGGGTCCAGCACCACCTTGGACAGCCCGCAAGCCACGCGTCTAGACGCCACGTCGACCGACGATCTGAGCCTCTACAACGGCGACGAGAACCACAAGGTCTGGGCGAGGGGTCGCGAGGAAGTGGACGGCCTGTACCAAGAACAGGGCACCCTGCGGAGCACCAAGGGGTCCAGACCTCGTCAGCTGGTCGCGCCGCCTCCTCCGCCGCCGCCGCCGCCTCCGCCCGCGCAACCTCTGCTCCTCGAGGAGTCCTCGTCCTCCTCGGTTCGCAGGAAAGCCAACAAGAAGCTGAAAAAGCTGAAGAACCGATCCTCTCACGACGACCCCTTGCAGCAGGCGCACCTGCACCCTCAGCTTCACCAAGGGATGTACACCAACGGCCATGGACATCACACGCTCGGTCACCCGGTCAGGCAACAGCACTATCATCCTCATCCTCTGCCGCCCAGCAGTCGATCGGTCGCAGGAACCCTGGCCAGACCGGCGCCGGTTCTCTTAGTCCCAGCTGCCACCTTGCCCAGGAAGGCCCACCATCACCCGAAAGGGCTCAGACCGATCCCAGCAGCCGCTCCCATCGTCCCGGTCTACGCGCCGCTTCCGGTTGTCCCACCTCCGCCAGCTGCGGCCATTTATCCCGCCGGAACCTACGGCACCGCCGGGAACAGAGGCAGGAGGCAGCATCCCGAGGCGGACACCTCGACCTTGGGTGCTTCCAGGAGGCTGGCCGCCTCGCACGCGGACCTCACCACCGCCGAGATGAACAGGGCGGCCGACAGCCCGGAGAACGAATCGCGTTTCGGCACCGGAATCTACCGGCGGAAGGGCCACCTGAACGAGAGGGCGTTCTCCTACAGCATCCGGGCGGAGCACCGCAGCAGAAGCCACGGAAGCCTGGCCTCGCTGGGCTTCAGCGCGCAGAACGGGAACGCGCTGCCGAAAGAAGAGAAGAAGGACAGGGAGATAGCTCAGTTGGTGGCCGGTTTGAATTTGGACGACAGCCCGGAGAGAGCGCAGCTGCCGGTCAACTCCAGGAGCGGATATTCTCACCATCAGCAGCAACTCCAGCCTCTGCCCAGGCCTCGACCTCGTTAGGACCTCCCCGGTTATCCTTTCTTCTCGTAATCGCTCTCGCCAACCGAGTCTGCGGATCGTTGGAGCTTGCACCGGCTCGGCCTGGTGAATCTTGGTCGGTCGAGAAGCCAAGTCGGACGATGCTTGACTAACCAAGGTTTGACTAACCAAGACTCTTTGCTCCGTCGTGGAAATGTGCACGGTTTGGTTCGGGATTGGACAGGGTCGTAGACCTAGACAGTGTGCTAGATCGGCTTGGACCGATCGTCTTTGCGTGGAATAGCAACGCGAGGCAACCTCTGTTGCCTATCGATGAAAGTGTTTCCATTGGGAATTTCGTTGCGGGAATTTCCGTTCCCCGGAGAAGGGAACCGTTAATCGGTTCGAGCACTTGTTCGAGCGGAGGAACAGGGGAAAAGGGTCTGTCGGGTCAGCGTGGAAAATCGCGATGGGTGGTCGAGCCGTGTCCAACTGGTTCAGTTGGCTTTCGTTTCTCGGAACAGCCTTGCCCGAGTAGGAAAATTACGGCCGGGCAAAAAGCCGGCGAACACCCGGCCTCATCTTCGTCGCGCAGGTTTCTACCTGTGACCTCGATCCTCTTATCTCGAGAGTCGATCGGCTTTGTCGAATTAAGGACTTCGATCGTGGGACGGCCCGAAAAAAAATATCTCTCGAGAGTAAATTGCTCTTCGACCGTTTTTCTCTCCGTTCCAAACGGAATTTCGCGTTTCTCGCTCCTGTCATCCCTGTCGACGGAGGTGTTCGATGCTTTTCCTCTGGCGAAACAGCCACCGTGACGTAACACGTCGACGAGGAATAAAACGATCTTCCTGTCGCGAAATGAACAGGCTAATTGGACGAGCTCGAATTATTGTCGCCCGAGCAAGAAGATCGTTCTAATGGCTGGAGCTCGTTAGACACAGCAGAACCACGCAACCTCGCGATATTTCCTTCGAGAAAATAAGCGAGTGGCTTCGGCCAGGATCCGTCGTTTCGTGGAAACTAGGCTTTCGTGGATCCTCTAGCAGAAAGTTGCTCGCGAACCGTGTTGCTCGGTTCGGTTTCTTAAAATACGCTCGATCATGGGATTTTTTCGTCTCAAACAATCGGAGGATCGACTGTCTCGTTCCGACTTTCGTTGCTTCGCGGTTCTTCCACGAAATCCGGTGAAAATAGTTCTCGTTCCCTGTTTTTTCATGTTCTTTTTTTCCGCGCGAGGCGCAAAGTTCGCAAAGTACGTCGGGGATTATCGAGGAATCGTATCAACGGCCGAGGCAATTTTCCACTGGAAAAGGTAACAGCGGCGATTTGAATTGCCGGCGCGTGAGTTTGAGCCGCGGCTCGCTCGTGAGAACGCGAACGTTAATCTTAATTGCGTGAGAAAAAGTTACGGAGGGCAAACGAGCGAGGGTTTCCAGACGCGTGGAACGAAACTTTGCATCTTGCCGCCTTTCTTTCTTCCCTCGGGAAAAACTTCAGCCCTGAGAAATTCCTCCGTTTTCCTCGTTCGCTGTCGAATCGTACGAGTCTCGCGACGTAATCCGCGCGGATAAATTCCGCTTCGATGTCGTTTCCACGACAAATCGGGTTTCGTAAGCGCGATTAACTGCCAACCGGCCTTGCGATATTAACCCCGATTTCGATCGATTAATTATTCGTATCTATAAAATTTCCCGAGTAATGCGCGGTGATTACTTTTTTTTCGTTATCTCTCGTTTCACCTTGTTTCGTCATTTCACGCGTGTAACACTTGCGACGACGGCAGGGGCGCCAAGCATAGCGGAAACGACGCGTGTCACGTTCCGTCGACGCACGGCTCCGTTTTATCTCGTGGAAAAGACAGCAGCGATAACCAACGGCTGTTTAATAACACCGGAGACACCGAGGTTACTCAAGCCTGACAATTCGACGCGACTCGCGTAATCGCGTGCGGGATCGCGCTCATGAGAACCGAATCTGGGAAGAGTCAGCCGCAATCTCGTGCAACATGCAATAGTATCACCGCTACTTGCAATACGTTCCGGACAATTAACTTGATGATCGTAATTAGAACAAGGCTTAATGGCGGGGAAAAATCCGCGAGACCTAAGCTCCTCGATGTCGAAGTGGTTCCAGACGTAATCGAGCTTCGAGCTTTGGAAAATATCTTTGGGACGTCGTGAATATCGGGAATTTTGTAATATCGCGTAACTCGAGGATTAAATCTTCCAGTTTTAGGTTTTAGGTCGAAATTATTTCGAATTCGAGGGGTAATCGAGCTTTGAGCTTTGGAAGAAATACTCAAGATGTCTGGAATATCGGGAATTTCGTAATATCTCGTACTCGAGAATTAAATTTTCCAATTTTAGGTTTTAAGACGAAATTATTTCGAATTGGAAGCTCGGTTAACCACGACGACGAGAAAGAGGGAAAAAAGAGGAAAAAGAAATCCGAATGAACCGCTTGCAATTTTTACGACTCAATTCCGAGGCGCGCTGGTGTTTGCTCGGGCACCGAGCGTGCCTGTTTCGAAACTGGTTACAGACACCTCGTATGCACGAATACCCATTGCTATCGTCGCGTATGCATATACAATTAGGCTGGATTATTATCGATTCGCGGCCGATGTCAGCCGGTTACGCGCGCCGAGCCAAGTTTCGTCATACCGATTTTTTTTCCCGGCTTGTCTCGCGTGACGCTCGTTCGTGCCGACGAGACAATTTGCATCCATGGAAATGCGAGTTTACCGCTCCATTTATCTCGCGTTTTCCTTGGGAATCGGTAAACTCGCTTCTCTCGACTCCGATCGGATCAAGGATCGGCGACCTTTTCGGATTCTTCGACGCGTACTTCGCGATCTCTCGCGATTGCAAACGATTTTCTCGTTGCTAACCTTTCCAAAGTTACGATTCAAAAGTGTCCTCACTTTTCGCTATTTAATCGCAATTATTCGAAATATATTTTTAACGACCTCGGGGAATATCGTAATAGGATAGGCAGTGAATCGAAGTTAATGGAAAATGTTAATCCATCGTCCATGAATCGAAGGAAAAAGCCGAGGGAATTACAACGTCCAACTGCGATACGCAATGTTCCCCGAGGCGAAGAGGGGAAAAGAATGGTGCATAAATGTGCTTAATGATCGGCGAACGGACGTATGCAAATGAGAGGGTAACATTCCGTGGAAGCATCTATGCTGCTCGCGCTTCATCGATCGCATTGATCGCTCTGTGAAAAGTGTCGCGGCGATTTCGCAACGAGTTTCTCCGTTCTCGGGACACGTAACCCGCGACCATCTGAGAAAAACAGGAAAAATTAGGGGGAAAAAAGAATCGCGTGGTAGTTTCAAGGTGCCCCGAGTGCAATGGACCGAATTACGTAGCTGAATGTATAATTCTAAGATATCGGGGCCCACGCGCGTTCCACAGATCTATTTGCAGAGGCCAGAGCTAGTTTTCCCTTGGAAGAACCAGAACGAGAACGAACGTGTTTCTTTTGAAACGACGTTAATTAAAATTCGAGACTGAATTTCGAGAAGGGATAGCAAGCGAAACGTTTCGTGTTTTCGCGTCGAAATCTATACACATCCTAAATTATTATATCTCGGAGCAAAGTACGTTCAACGGAGCGAATTTATCGAAATTCAAATCGAGCTGTTGTCCTTGGTTTTCCTCGAGGAAGTAATCGAGCACGTCGTTGTTGCTATCTCGAGGAGACAGTGCCGTGTTTGGCAAACGGAAACGCGCACGTAGGCATGCCAAACAATCGCTTTCGTAATCGCGTTCGCGGTCAGAGGAGTTTATGAAACGCTGACCTACTGACACTTATCAGCCAACGAATTGAACCCCGTCTTGCGCCATCGCGAAAATTCCTTTCACTGTTCGCAAACCGATTGTCCTCCAGTGGACCTATTTTCACCTCTGATGACGTCATTCATTGCAGGCAAATCTAATCACTTCGCCGTTATATCGGTGCTAACGAGGAGTATAAAAGAAAAGTAAGACGAGATCCTCCGATTGTTCTATTCGTCATAGCAACGAAAGCGATTCGCCGAACAAGTCGCTCGATTTTCCACGCTGCTGAACTCGCGATTTTCCCTTTTCCTTCCATTAATCGAAGCTGTGACAACTGTACACGCAACAGCAGTGCCTTCGTTTCATTCGCTAAACGACTTGTAAATTTCGACAGACAGCAACGAAAGAGATTCGCCGAACAAGTCGCTCGATTTTCCACGCTGAACTCGCGATTTTCCCTTTTCCTTCGATTAATCGAAGCTGTGTCAACTGTACACGCAACAGCAGTGCCTTCGTTTCATTCGCTAAATCGCCTTGTAAATTTCGACAGACAGCAACGAAAGAAATTCACCGAACAAGTCGCCGGATTTTCCACGCTGAACTCGCGAATTTCCCCTTTCCTTCGGTTAGTCGAAGCTGTCAGCTTCGTTCTATTCGCTAATCGTCCTGTAAATTTCGACAGAGAGCGCCAGCAAGCGCTAGCCCGAATGGTCCAGCATGGGAATCAGTGCCAAACGCCATAGAGTGCCCGACTTTGCAAATCGCGTCGCGATTTTTTGCCCCCCTCGTGGCGTCGTTTAATTCCCTCGCTGTGCTGAATTTAGCAGGAGCTTCCTGGACCTCGAGAGCCTAATGGGGATGACACGCGAGTTCTCGCAGATTCGCCTAGTCATTAGGGTTATCAGGCTGGAACGAGAGTCCCGCTCGTCTGTTCTTTAAACTCGACGAAAATTAGCACGACTTCGTAAAGAGAGTGATTCGTTCGCCTTTCGGACAGCTCGCGGAGCAAGTGGGGTACTTCGATTCTTATCGGAACACGTCCGAACGCTCTCCTATATTTCGGAAATTCGTTCGCCACAGCGAGAAGATTAAACGAAACTCCGAGAGGAGTCCGACACCCGGCGACGTCCTCGGCTGTTAATCGCGATCGAGGACAAGGTTAAGACGAAAAACAGCACGGTGTCGGAAAGCAAGAAAGCAAGAAGCACGACAGATCGCGGCGATGTCCGATAGTTGCAAGTCAGGACGGAGGTGGAACTGGAACTTATTTATTTAATCGCATGTGCCAGATGATTGTATAGGAAAAGTCACACCAACCGGAGTGTTCTCGACTACGACGATGATCATTACCCTTGCGACCCTTCGACCAGCACCGTGATAAATATTCCCAGAGCAAACGCGCCCCTTGTACTCTTCTCTCCTCTGTTAAATTCGATAATAATTACACTTTACGTAACAACAGACACCGCTGTCTCGCTCTGCGAATAATTTACACGTTGCCTACGAAGGGGTTACGAATCGTCGACGATCGATAGTAGTTACAGTTTCTTCGGTTCTCTCGCGCAAGATTATCTCGTTAACTCTTCGTCTCGTAGCTCCGGACGAGATTGAGACCGAGAACACCGCGAAGATAAAGCTCGTGGACGATAACGAAACGTGGCCGCTCGAGCGAAGAGTTAACCGGGGAAAATCACGCGAGATTATCGCGAGGCGCAAAACGATTATTTATTCATCGTGGTCTGCGCTCGTTCCGCGGACGTGTAACGTAATGAAAATATATTTATCGCACGGCGAACGAGATATGGCGTCTCCGTGCCTCCGTTTCTGGTAGCTTCGCGACGCCTGAGAATCGTGTGCACACGCTTACGTGGAGAACCACGCGTCCCCTTACGTAAGCCTTTAAAGATCACCGACTCGAGCATGCGGAATGCTATTTCCTCGTCAGAGGGATATTCAATAAAATTCAAGTATTTTCTCCGCCAGCTATCATTTCTCCCCCCTTTCGCGATCATCCGGCCACCTATCTCTGCGACTCGACGTTCGGGAAAGGTATCGACAAGAGAGCAACAGGAGAGTAACCTGGAATCTCTCGATCGGGGTTTCCGGTTCAAAAGAATCGCGATAGACCTCGCGAATCGGGTTACAAGCATTCTGCATGGATCGAACGTTAGGACCCGGGAGAAAAGAGAATGAAAATTCGTTTGGAAAACGGCGCGCGAGGATTACCAAAGACGGACAACCGAGAGAGCCATCCTATCCTCTTAAATTACTTGTGAACATGTTATGTATATTGTTACGTGTCGATTGCCATGCAAGATTAATTAATAATAAACTAACAATGCAACTAAGATCGGGTAGCAAGATTTGAATCCTCGTTAACGCCAGAACCTGTTATAACCGTAGTCTCGCTGTTGCGTTCACCGTAATTGATATCGAGCTTTATTCGAGCATCTGGTATATTCAGGTATACCTGGAGGAATCGGTGGTTCTAGCGTTAAAAGAAGAACGAACGGGAGAGAGATTATCCTGGCGCACCGAAGAGCTCGGTGCGTCGAAAAGGAAATTGCCGAGGTTCGCGAGCTAACGAACGGCGGGAAGGTGGAATATCGAAAGCGTCGGTCGACGATAGACCCACGGAATGGTCTTCCAAGGATTCTAGAATGGCGATAGGCTGGAAACGAAGCGTTTCCCGCTCGATACGTACGCCGCATGCCTGCGCGATCTCGGCACGAACTCGCGCGGGTCTCCGTCGTCGACCACATTCCGTTCTCGCGTGTAGTTTTCAGGGTTAACCACAGCCGACGATACGCCAAGTTTCGCGATCGCGGCAAACGTCCCTGGAATGCAAATCGCCTTGATTGGCAGCCTAAGTGGAACGCCTTTTTCCTTCTTTATTTCCCCCTCCCGCCGTTTGGCTCCGACGCTTTTGAAAACGAGTCTCGTTTCAACTCTTCGATCGCAAGTCCTTCGTTGACAGACGCCAACTTGGATTTCCCTCGAGCGTGTCGTGGCTTCTCCATCAACTTCCTCCAGCCGCTTTTCCGTGTTCCTTTCCTCGCTTTGATGGATTCCGATGCTTTGGGAATTTCTCCTTGGAAATCGATGATCGAACGTTGCCAATCAATCGCAAAGGATCCGAAGATTCCGATGAATCGAACCTTGACACGCTTTATCCGATCTTAAATCTGATCGTTTTAACTTATTGATTAAACACACCGATTTTCACTCATCGTTTCCGTGTCGCAGCTCTCGATCGAGCTTCCTCCAGTCGCTTTTCCGTGTTCCTTTCTTCGCTTTGATGGACTCTGATGCTCAGAGAATTTCTCCTTGGAAAATCGATGATCGAACGTAGCTAATCAATCGAGGAAAGGATCCAGAGATTCCAATGAATCGAACCTTGACACATTTTATCCGATCTTAAATCTGATCGTTTAACATCCTGATTAAACACGCTGATTTTCACTAATCGTTCCTTGAGCGATGGCTCTTGTACGAATTAGCGAATAATTAACAGACAGAGCTGTCAAACGGTGGCGAAGAGAGATTTCTAATCGCGTAGAAAGCGCCGGTGTGTTTAATTGCGATCAACCGCCGCCTGGAATGGCGTCAGGGTTAATTAGCCCGGAGATTCGCGTGATCCATGGTTCCCCGTGACCAGACGATGACACCAGCTGTTTAAGCGTGCCAACCTTGCGGCACCTCGAGTGCATCCAACCGATTCGCGTTCCTATGGTTAATTATCCTTCGTCACGTGCGCGCATGGCACACTCTTTCCCCTCGGTCCCGTAAAACACTTCGAGCATCCATCTAAATTACCATTCGAGATGTACTTCATCGTCCCGGCGAGGCTTCTGGAATAGTCCTCGATTATGATCGACGATCGGCTTGAACGATGACACCGTATAAAAGGAACAGAGAGACAGCCTTGGATTATGGACGTGCGAGAGTCGACCTTCGAGGCGCATCTGCGTCTGACGTAACGCAGAAATTCCGTGTTCCATCTCCTGACTATGCACCATCGACCATTCAACGATGCATTTATGATCGACGTTGAAAGGTTGTTGTTTCGTCGATCTCGTGGTCCGGCTCGAAAGAGAACGGAAGAAGAAAGAAAGAAAGAAAAGATAACCTGCGAGTATCCAAAGAAGAAGAAAAAAACGAGAACCGGGAGGTCCCTTGGTAGAAGAACCATCGTGTATCGAGAGTGCCGGCAAGAACAGGATCGAATTGGTCATTATCTATGCAGAAAACGATAGTTTAATTGCGTAAGCCTGCGAGTAACATTTCACGAATCGTTATCGTCGAATTATAGCGTCATCCATAATTCCGTGGCACGCCGTGATGAATTCTGTCGTTACATAAAGTCCTCTCCTCGATCGATTAGTGCGCGGTAATTATTTCCTCCGTGACTTTCGTCACAGCCGCAATAAGAGAATTATCCGTGAAGACCTTTCGTTCGACGAGTGTCCTCTTAGGAGCGAAGACATCGCTTCATTTTTTTTTCTATCGAATTATTCTATAGAGCAACTCGTGCACCGCGCCGGGCGCGTGGGAGTGAACAGTATAACAGTATCGAAACAATGGTAGCACAAGCAGTCCCGTTACAGATTGCAATTTACAAACAAGAGTTACCGAGCGCCGCGAATAATTCATAAATTATAATACGCCGGCGCTCTATGTAAACTATCGTTCGGCCGTATCGTGGGATTCCTACGCCTGTGCGCACTCGAAATGGGAACTCGAAGGAATCGAAGATCCTCGCAGAACAGGTTTCCCAAATTTTCAAACTCTCCTGTCGCGAGACGCGTATAACTTTTCACGTCCGATACCCACTTGCAGCGAATTATTCTCGGAATGAACCAAGACTCTTTTCGAACGAGTGTTGAACTGAAAACGATTGAAACGAATTTTCTTCGGAGACCTTGGAAATTTTTTAAATATCCTTTAAGATAATTCTTGTGAGGAATTCTTTTGTAGCAAAAATAGGAAAAATAGTTCTGAGGTATTAATCCGAGGTAAGGGACGCGAGTAATTTGCATGGAAAAGTGGCAGGTAAAGGGGTGAAAAAGGAAGACCCCTTTCGAATGAGTCTTTGACAAAAAGATTGAAACGAATTTTCAACGAATGATTTGGAAATATTTTTCGATATCCTTTAAGATAATTCTTCCAAGGAATTCTTCGTGGTACAAAATAGCAAAAATGAACTCTCTAAGATATTAATGCAAGTTAAGAGACGCGAGTAATTTGCATGGAAAAGTTGGCATGCAGAGGGGTGAAAAGGAAGGCTGGCAAAACATTGCGTAAGGTTTATTTTGGCGTCGAAGGCAATCATCGATCGGAATGCGACGTCGAGAAGAAGACTCGTCTCGCCGTGCTCGATCGGTACAATTTGCCAGATGTGAGAAAATGCGCAGTGAAATCTCGGGGGAAAATTCATCGCATGAGACGCGGTAATAAGGTAAGTGGCCGTCTGGCGTGGAAGAGGGAGAAAAAATGGTCCTATTCGTTCGATCCTCGTATAATTTCGCCATGAGAGCACCACATAGCCCGTATTACAGTTAGAAGGTAACGCGACAATTTACAGTTACACACACGTGCACGCACACGCGAGCAAAGTGTCTATGGTTTTAGGTGGAAACAGGGTCAACGACAAAACGACTCGGTCGTTCGTGAAATTCCGTTCATCGGCTATCGATATACTAATTAGAGGCGAAATTCATTTTTCTAACGGTAAGGGCGATTAAGCTGATCTCTGACCGAACGATGCACCGTTACCCATACTTTATCGGCCGGAGATTTCAGTCCTTCGGGTAAGCGTAGAATTTGTTACCCTTATCTTTCATCTCTCCGCGAGCACCTTGGGCGTCTCCGAGTTCCAAAAGAACAAAATGGTAATTCGAACAGTTCCTGACAACCTCTAGCAGTGATAAAATGGTACGAGACATTGGTCAACGTGAAAAAGGAATGTTCACAGAGTTTTCGAAAGGTTAAAAAATGGTACAAGAGTATAGAAAAAATTGGTCGACTAGTACGAGACGCGAGATTAATTAACGCAATTTGAAATAGGAATTTTAAAAAATGTCACAAAGTTCATTATGGAAAATTAAATAATTAATCGGAGACTTTAGTTAAAAGCATCTTGAAAAATTTGAAAAATGATAAAAAAATTACAATGAAAAACGTAGTGAAAAAATATTCGAAGCTGGCAGAGATATTGCGAGACTTATTTTCGAAAATTCAAGTGGTAATGTCGAGAAACTCGACGGCGGGAGAAACGAGCTGGTTGTTTAAAAAAACGGCAAGAGGAAAGTCACGGGCCCGAATTGCGTCCCCGATCGTTTGGGTCGAAGAATCCGAAAGAAACACGAAGGCCAACAGACGAGTAGGATAAATTCCTATATTACCTCCGATTGTCCGCTCGTTTCTCAGCCGTTGACAATCGCGCGTTCCTTTTCGTATGAAGCAGACTGTGTAATTGCATCACGCATGCTCGCGAGCGACGTTTAGACCAAGAGGAAACGAGCAGAAGAGAGTACAAAGGAAAGATCCGAGAGTGGGCTGGACTGTAAAGAACGTAAGTGGCTAATGTATCCGGCTTTGAATTGGGCGAAGAAGAAAAAAAGAGGAAAAAAATACCATCGACGAAATGAATTAACTTAATTGGATCAGAGTACAAAGTACGCAGTCCGGACAGCGACGACCTGGAATTTCAGACGTGGTTCGCTCCGATTTCACAGAGGGATATAATTGAACTGCAATTATCACGAGAACATGGCTCGGACACCCGTTTAGCACCTCGGAAAGGACACGACGAGAAAAGGAGCGAATATGACCGATCGGTACGACGTGGCACGACGCGACACAGTCGTCGAAGAAATAACGGCGTCGTATCTCGGACGAAAGAAGAAGAAGAAGAGAAGGAATTTTCTAAAACTCGATGTTTAACACAGAAACGTTACGCAAGAAGCGATAAAGCAAAGTGGAAGGCAGCGACAGCTGCGAAAGCGAGTCGATGAAAAATCAGGGGCCCCGATAACTTCCGCTTCGACGCGGTATCCGCCAGCTGTCGCTGATGCAACGATACCCACCGAGCCGGCGAGTAATGGTACAATGCATAAAATAACTGGACATTATTGTAAAACCGCCGGCACGTTTTTAAATCAAGACGGGCCGCAAACACGGGAAAGGAGGAACTTCGTCTTGCTTCCGAGAATCCGGAAAGCGGCTGCAATCATGGTTTTTGCGGGCAACGATATCGTTTTCTTGCAGCTCCTAACGCGATTCGAGAACGATCGACAAGGATGCTTCACCTTGAGCTTTCAACGGCCAAGGTAGAACGCGACCTACGAATCGTTGGATCGAAGGAAAGAGAGAAAAAGGAAGGAAGCGAGCGTCGAGCGCGTAAAAGGAACATTCTTGAAAGGAGTTCTCGAAACAATTGCTCGTAGAAAGCAGGAAAAAATAGCCGAGAGCACGTTCTGCGCGTATATCCGAACGATTACTTTCGCCGCGGTGGTATTACCACGGCGGAGGAAAAAAAAAAGCGAACAGATACGAAGAACGTAAACAAGAAATTAAGGTATGCAAATAAATTTCGCGAGAGAACACGTAGCCAAGCGTGCCTTACGACGCTCTTGTACCGTTAAAAACTGCAATTTCAAGTCCACCTTGTTCGAGGATGAACTCTGATCCCGTCTTGTATGAGCGATCGCATTAGAAACCATTACATCATCATAACCATGACTAATGTGATCCAGGCGTATACAGATTCAACGTCAAGTTCAAGTCGAGGATACGCGAGAAATCCATTTAGGCAATTTCTCACTCGAAAGAGTTATCCAACGGGTTGGATTTTTTCCCTAGGGAGAAAAGGACGTGGATTAAATCCCTAGAAAATAACAACGTTCGGTGATGTACTTACATGACCTTTCAAGCTCGAGATGTTTCTTTACAGGTTCTTCCGAAGAATGTAAATTGTCAATAAAATAAGGACAAAGAAATCCTAGCCTAAATCTACTATCAAATAATATTCGTTTCTCAAATCTTCTTGTCCCTCGACTATCTTCTTCCACGCTCTTATCTAACCTCAAATTGCTTCCAATCGTCAACTGAGTGCCCGACAAAGACTCCCCAGGCATCGGTCATCCTCGTTAAACGCCTGTTACTGCATTCCTCTCCATTTAAACATCCCCTAATTTATCGTCTCCTAATCGCATCCTTCATCGTTTATCCTCGACGAGGTCTGGTATCCAAAAAATTGCCATTCACCAACGTTCCCAGCGGTGCCTCTTACCAACGATTCAGCAAATACCTCTGTACCTATTTTTCCAGCAGTCTTCCTTCAATCATGTCCCTGTCAGACGCTGGAGAACGACTAACAACCATCCGCGTTCGCTTCATGCTCGCCGGATGGCAAAGGAGCAGGACGAGAAGGAACGGTGATGGGAGTGGAACAGAGAGGACAGCTGCATCGTTGGAATAACAGTACTCTCACATTGGTGAGCGCGCGTCGAAGCACGGTACCGTTATTCGGTTACCGCGTTACCACGCCGACGAGGACCGGCGACGGAAACTAGAGAATCCAGACTGTGCTCCTCAGCTTCTCCCGTAACGCTCGTCCGCGCCGCTCCTCCTCCTCCTCCTCCTTCTTCTTCTTCTTCTTCACCACCTCTTCCTCTTCTTCGTGTTCTCCTTGCTCTCCCTGTTTCCTTGACCCCGCGCGTCCTTTCCCGGTCAGAGTAAAAATGTTGGTCACTGGATATGCACTGCAACAAACCACAAACGCCACTTTAGCGCAGATCTCGTTGTATATACCCTGTCTCGACGTCATGAGACACTTTGCACGCTGTTCGTTTCTGTTTTCGGAATCGATCGCACTGAATTCGCTCGGGACGATTGGTGTTAACGGATCGGGTATCTTTGAGTTGCTTTCTTTATGGTAATATCCCGTGGCCTGAATGAACTTTACTTTTGACCGGACGCGATTAACGTACGGTCTTTGAGTTTTAGCGAAAAATTTCAGCTAATTCGAGTTAACCCGATAGTTTTCTATCGGGATAGAACTCGTTTCCCAGTAGCTTCCGATGGATTTTTAAAGAGAGCATTTTTAGATATCGAAGGTTTGGATTAATCTAATAGAATTGTAAGATTTATAATTTTACGGGAAAAAATTTGTTCCTTTAACGGCAAGAGAAAATCCGTGATTTTCTTCGACAGGAGACACACGTGTTCCTGTTATGGGGGGACAATGGGAATCAGTTTTCTCCCATAACTCCTTTCCGATGCAAATATTTCAAGTTGCCATTATAATGGTAATGAGAGACGGCACGTTTTCCAATTCCTTGATAATTTCAGCGTTTCCACACCGGATAATGGTTACACATTAAACGCACGGTAATTAGCGTAATATACGTAACTAGTTTTCGACCCACTTTCCTGCTGTTGAATTTCTTCGGCTTACTAAAGCGCAGGAATTTGAATAATCTAGTATTACGGGATGTTTATTATAGTTTTTGAACATCTTTTCTTCCACGAAGGCACTTATTGGACACGCTGAAACGTATTAAGCGTGTTCCTTCATATTTCGAAATTAATACTTCAACGTGTCCCACTTCCCTAGTCCACTCTGCAAAAAAAAAGTATTCCATACAAAGACTATAAAAAACTGCAGGAACTATCAAAAAACCGTTTTCAAAACCTATTTTTTTCAATTGATATTAAATTAATAAAATTCATAATTATAATCTTTCAAATAACCAAAGAATAAAAAGTTACAAAAATTAAATTTTTGTAAAAATCTTCAGAAGAGTAATAAAATGATCTAGTATCATCTACCGGAGAAATGTAAAAAACCAAATTCTCACGTAGAATCAAAATTACACCTTTCACCCTTTGCCAGTTATCCCTTACCCGATAAGTCAAAGCGAGATCCGTTGAAAACATGAGCCAATAGCAGGCCAATTAATCACAATAATGTGTACGTGTCAGCGGCGAGACGCGACAGGAGATTTCCGGTATAAAAAGTCGCGGCCAGACGTTCACCCTTCCCGTGGAACTGTTGAGGAGAGCCGCAGAAAGGCTCTCTCCGTCGATCTTCATCCTACTGCTCCTCCTGCTCTTCCTCCTCCTCCTCCTCCTCCTCCTCGTTCCAGCGTGGAGGAGCCGACTCACTGGCTAGAGAACTCGAGTCTCTCCTGCGGAACATCCCCGGCAGTTTCACGTCGACGGTCATCCGGATCGACTCGCGGCCAAGGTCGATCATCAACGGTAACGTTCTCTTCGTGTGTCCGCCAGTGGACGTCATAGGGGGCAACGGATTTTTTGATAAAACGTTCCAACGACGATAGATTTGTGAAAGCAAGATCTGGTATCGTTCAGGTGTTCCGAAGTTTGGTCCCTCTCCGGATAGGATCGTGGTTTCGACAACGAAGATGGAGGAATCTGGAGAACCGTGAATCAACGTACAGTGATCTCTACTATGGTGTGATTCATGGCGGTGATACGCCGGTGTTATTTCACAGAAGCTCCGGGAAACTGCTACTTCGGGGACTGAAGATTTTTCGGGAACATTGAACTCCAGGAGAATTGGAAAGTAAGCGAATGGAATTTTAAGACGTGTGCAGTGCATTTGTGCAAGATATCCTGTCTTAGTAATATCGCTAGTATTCTTGCTCCATGGAAATCTCACAAGGTATCTAGCTTCCTTCTTACCTCCGCCTCGATAACAATAAAATCTCTATTCTGTTAATATTACCGGGAATTAACCAGCGCGTTTCACCGTACGGAAAATTACATCCCATGGGCGCCTCGAAGCATGTCTGAACGAACAAAGAAAACTCTAAAACCTCTGAAAACAGCGCCTAGTTTTACCCCCACGATGGCCCCGATAATTGCTCATCTGCAAGCAAGAGTTGCCATTCTATTTAGACTCTACTTTCTTCTGCTTCCAGTTTCCCCGATTTATCCCGACTATTTATCTCGATCGACATTTTCACCGCAAAATGCCCATCTCGACACGATTTTCCCCCGCACGCTAGCAGAGATTCGTGCGTCCGCACGCTTCCGTTCGTCTATTCGATTTCCATCAGGCTGAACGCGGCCGGCAAACGAGCCAGTGAACTTGGTAATTGTAAGTTGAACGATCCACATGCTTTAAATCCGGCCGCGTACGTAGCTTCTCCACCGCGATTCGTCGACACGTGATGCTGTAATCTGTTTGTCGACCTTAATACCGTTGCCTTCGGCGTGGAGGCCGCGCCAACGAGGATCCTTCGTCTTCCGTAATGCTGACAGTCTTCTAAACGCCCGACAGCTGGGGTTTATCTCGCAATTAGGGGGGATATTAATGGCCGAAGAAAGAGAATAAATTGTCTTGGATTGTTGACGAAAATCTGAATGGGGATGTAAGTGGTTTGGATGAATCGACGAATTGATTCCTGGCGTCGGTCAATTTGCTGATTTCAGACATTGATAAGAGCGACGTTGGATTGGAAAGGTATCCTTTACAAGGTTTTCTTCGGATTAGCTTTAACTGCGAAGATCGGGCCTTAAAGTTAACGTCTCGTGAAGACGAGGAACAGGTTTCGTTCAGTTTTACGATCCATTCTTTTGTTTGAGCTGCGTTTTAAAAAATGAAATTTAGTTGAATGCTTCATGAAATGGACAATTAAGGTCTGCGTTTAATTTTTCACCTGGGATGGACGATGACCATTAACCGTAACGTTCCTCGAGCATTTACGGGATAATTCTGCTCTTCAGAATCGGATGTAATTCACAGTCTCTGTTTGCTCGGATTTCAGACTGATTAGTCAGACATTTCCATCTTCTGTTCCTATTAAACCTCGCCAAACAAGCACGATCCGTTTTATCTGAGTTTTAAAATCAGCGTGAGAGAAGCTGGAGATTCCAATATTCAAAATTTTTTTATGTTTTTAAACGCCGATTAATAGCGTAATAAATACGATGCAAATTCTGAAAATAGTTCTAGAACAAATTCGACTTACTTGAAATACCGAGAGAGATCCATTACTGTATCTGAAGTACTACATCTCTCTTTGAGACTCCACTCAAAATGGAACCACGGTCTTCACGAAATCGATTAGTTCCCGTTACCATAATTAGCCGGGAGGATCAGCAAACCACTTTTCGATGATCAATTTCGTCCGGATCTCGGTGTGCAACGCGTGAACACGTGAACAGATGGGTCTCGTTTATGTGTTCACACCAAACACAGTTATTCTCCATAATACGCGAGCTGAGAAGACAGACGCCTTCAGAAAAGTCCCTCGATTCGACTAACTGTAAAAGGTTTCACGCTGTTTCGTTTTCCAGCGGAATTCCACGTGGAATTAAAAATTATAATCACTAATGGATATAAGCTCTGGCTGCCTTAATCTACTTTCAACGAATTCTAACACAGCCTGATACGCGAAAGAAACGGCGGTATGTGCTAGCTGACAGAAACACGTGACATTTTTATTCGTTCCCCGTTCGATAGGTATTTACAGGCTTGGAAGAATAGCGTTAATTCTTAGAAATACCGACGTTGATTGGACTGGTTTTTATCCGAGATATTCGATGGCTAAAAACATCAATCTCACCTTTTAAAAGTCGCTTTGATTTCAAAAGCATTGCTAGAATACGCGATTAACGTTTCAAAAACCGAAAAGAATAACTTGGAATAACTTGCGCAGTTCGTACATTTTGAAAATTCAAAATGGCGATACGCAGGGGACGATATTCGTTACATCACGTGATATTTTTCTATTAATAGGTTTGGTAGAATATATGTTCAGGAGGCTGTTGAGTGTCCAAATAGAATCACAGCTTGATAAAACGTAACGTTCTTTATAAAAAGAAAATTTTACACAATTTCCATAAATATCTAGCCTGCACTTAATTGGAGATAGTCAAAGATGTAGGAAGCATCGAAATTACTCTCGTTTTCTTACATACCTTTCGAACGTTCCAACTCAAACGTGTTTCAAAACTATTCTACGAGCAGGTAACCGTTTACCGTGAAAACATTTTCTATGTAACTCAATTGCCGAGTTGATAGTTTTCTATTTAAATTCAGCACAAAGCCGTTTATTACGGCCAATACTAAAACTATCCAATGTGGCAGGTTTACAATATTAACCAGTGATGCAACGTTCAACAACGATCACGTACGATCTCACTATTTAGAAATATAAAGTCCGGTGATCGCTAGCTGATTTTGACAGGTTTATACCTATAAGTGACGCAATGCAGATGAGCTATCCGATGTCGCATCACTGCAATTGCACACTAGCGACACTGTGCGATTTATGTCCCAAGCTATACATTCCCAACGGACGTTCACGATCATATTTAGATACGACAAACTATGTATTACGTCATTTAAATATATAATGTTTAGAAATGTGTCAAATTTGTGTCGCAAGTCCAAGAAGACGACGACTTGATTTTTCAGCGTTTATTTATACTGGCTTGGTATTTTTAATAATAAAATAATACGGGTCGAGAGATATTGCGCTATTAAAAATATTACGAATCCTTCAAAAAATTGTACATTTTTCGATTCGAATGCCGAAATGGTGCGGATTGGTGGCGTTAAAAGAAATGTATAGAGTGGCGCGCATCGCTGGTGAAAATCGAGCGGCGCTCAGGTCGATGGTATGCACGCGATAATTCTGCACGAGCGGGTATCGAGTGCCGTGTCCGCGCGATTTCTACCATGGTAAACAATACGACCTGCGCTCCTTCGCGAAAACGCAATCCCTCCCTCCTTTATCGGGAGCAGGTTTCGTGTGACTGACGAACTTGTGGAACAGCGACGGCGCCACGAGTGTGAAAATTCCGTCGGAATTCGCTGATGCAACAATGGTAAAGACGTTCCAGTTACGCTTTACGGCCGGTAGAGGGAAATCGATCTAAACTGGCATAGTAATGGCCGTGTTAGAATGTTTATCGGATATCAAACCTCGTTCTATGTTTATACAAACGATAATAACATTATCGAGCCAGGTATTACCATATTTTCCGTAAACCTATCACGGAATATAAAAATTGGAACTTTTTAGAAGACGAACCTTTAGAAGCGACCGTAAACGAACCTCCGTTCCAAGATGTTTCGACCCACGCATTTTACGAGGATACAATCGACGACCTTGGCTGAAAACACCGCTTCGAAGGGTGAAATTACGAGGGGCCGTCACTTTTACTCGGACCCAGCCTCGAAACGGGGTCCGTTGATCGAGTATTCCTTATCCAATCTTGTCTGCAATTACAGTTTTAATTGCCGGCCTGTCCGACGTGGCGTGTTCTCGCATAAATTTAACGCAGGCTGCGGAGCATCGGCAAGGGTCCGTGGAAACGAGGTGAGATCCTGGCGAGATCTCCTCGATCGAAGTCCCCCTCCCCCGGATCCATTGGATTTTTTCAACGGCCCGTATCTTTGTAAACTTTTTACTCGCCGCTCGTGCGTTTACCGACATTTTTTCCTTCCATCGCGACCATCGGGGAAACGATTCTTCTCGTCTTCATAGGTGTCATACCGGGTGTCCGAATATCTCTATTTTCTCGATAACGATCGTTCGCAAAAATGATCGTTTCAGTAGCGTAGTTGTTAGGTAGATTCGACCGTGCGTAGTTGTGAAAGGAGACTGTGCATGCTCGTTGCGATTGAGGTTAGGTTTTTTCACGGGGAATTGCGATTGGATTGTTTCAGAACGAATGACGTCGATTAGTGGAAGTACGACGAAGAGAAAAGCTCCAGGGAGCTTGCAAGAGATACACTGGATCTCTGCTTTCATTTAAATCGATCCGAAGATGTCCTGCGTGGGAATGTCCTGTTACGGGGATGGCTTCCGGTTGGCTGGTCCCGCATCGGAATGCTCGCTTAGGAGCAAGGCTCGTATCGATGCTCTTTTCGAGGACTCGAGGTAAGAATTTAACGCTATTTGTTTAATTTATTCAATTTTACACCAATTACAGATTGCAAATTAAGCGGTGCTTTGAAAAAATGACGAAATTTACTAGATACGTGATACTTCTCGTATTCGCAACTCTGAATATCAAAAAACGTTATTATCACAGGTCACCATTTAAAATATGAAACATTATTAACATTCTGTTACTTCCGGATCATTCTAATTCATTTGACAAATGATAGTTGCCCATAAAAAGTTACCATGTCAAATTAAGAAAGGATTCGACGATTTTCCTGTAATTTCATAAAACTCGCTGTTTTTATAAAATCACTAAAAGTCAAAACTTACCGGTTTAGGTCGATTTACGGGTCGAACATTGGCGGCTGGTACGGAGGAGTGTCCACGATGAACTCGAACCATCTGGAGGATATCGGGGCGGACGAGCAGAGAAGGGTGAACAGTGCAGTGCAGGCGCGGATTGAGGCGATGTTCGCCTCGGTGGAGGCTGAAAGCGGAACACCCGGGGACTGCGCCGCCGCGATTTTACCGGTGAATATATCGATTACTTTCCTCTATGCTTCTTCCTCCTTTTCATGCCAGCGACCACCTCGCTCTACTCTCACGGACTTGATAGGTAACGCCATTGCTTGTCATGGGTAACATCGATCATGTACATCAATCCTGGAAGTGTACATATAATAGTATGTAATGAACTTTTCCTTCAAAGATCTGCAGTGGTAATTCCAACCGACATAAAAAGTTAGTATAGGAGACTTTTCTTCTTAAAATAGAATTAGAGATTCTGACCTAGAGAACTTTACATCTCGGGGGTTATCTAATGTAATTGGCTTTTCAGATGACATTAGGAGATCTGTCTGCCTATTGACAAGCTATCAGATAAAATTTTCCGAGTATGCCACGTTCGAATCCCTTCCTTCATCCTCGTCCGCGAAGAAAGGCAATGCTTGAGACCTCGGAACGAAACTGATCCCCACGGAATCATGTGTCGCACTGCTCCGCGCGGTGCAGACCCGTGCAATAAAGATTTCACTGCAATTAGACGGGATCACGATGAAAAGAAGATTTTCACTTATGTTAATTTGATCGTACGGCCGCGTCTTTGCGCCTCTCTTCCCCCGTACTTAGAAAAATCTCGAGGAACGGCCATTCGTTCCACTCTCGAGACGAGTTCACAGCTGTTCGCGCCTTGTCCATGGATTCACCTACTTCGCAACTGAAAATTACCTTCGAGCATGCACTGATCGTGTATTTCATACCCGGCTACAAAAATGCCCGACATTTATGGACGTCTTAGTCTCTTTAATTTAATCTAATTTCATCCGAGGAAAAGGGAGCA